>NC_142806.1:14524524-14671793 GCF_049724085.1 Artemia sp. Qi Xiang Cuo
CTAGTATGCTACCTAGACTTGAATATGCTTTAAACAATTAATAGCTTAATAAATACGTCTTTCAAAATTTCACTTTGAAGGATGAAGATCGCAGAAACAGGTTTCAATTCATGACAATGAACCAAGATATTACCTGCTAAGCTTTGGAAATTGCTGTATTGTTAAGAGGATTACGTGAAAAGCCACAGTTTGAACGAAATAACTAAAACTAAAGAATTATGATTGTAACACAGCAATTGAGGGAGTGGGTTTTTGTTTTACATAATAGAAAAAAGCAAACTTAGCGTTTTCTATCGAATATAATCATTATATTTTAAGATTTTGTATTGTTGGAGGGACGAGGGGGGGGGCTAAGTCCCTCCTGAAATTTGAATTTACGAGTAATATGATTTTTTTTTTTTAGCATTTTCAAAAGAGATATCTTAACCAACCTTTGGGATTTGAACGAAATTCGAACTTTAGTGTAAAGAGCAAGATATTGAGAAGGGAGGCGACCTTTTATATCTGTCGAAACTAATATGCAAATTCTACTTTAATTTTTCATATACAACGAGCCAAAATCAAAGTGAACATGCCTCTCTTTTTATTGAATATTTACTAAAATTGAAATACATGGACCGTTTAATATTTAAAAGAAGGAAGCTTTTTAAAAGAGGTAACAACACGGTGAAAAAAAAAGTGTAAGGAAGGAATTTCTTCCTTAACTTAATGGCGAGACAATTTCTTTTTATTATAATAATGAGAAAATTTTACTCACCTGAAGCTGCTTAGAATATTCCATATCTATGTAAATGATCGCAAAAAATACCGATACTGATAGGTTGAATGAACTATTCAAACTGTTGAAAATCCTAATCTGAAAGCTGAATATATACAAAAAATTAATTGAATATATTAACAGCTAAACAAGACGCGCTGGTTTTCTAACACGGGTTTATCCCTAAAAAGACATGTATACCATGAATTAGAAATCTAGTCCATGTAAATTGCGTCAGAACAACTTGTCCTTCATAACACGTTATGCAAAGCTTCTATAGAATAACGTTGAAATTACTATAGTGCTATAGCTTCGCGCAAATCCAGAAGGCCATGTGAGGGAGCTCTGAATCTCTTTGAAAAGGTGTATACAATATACAGAATAACATAGAAATTGCTATAGCTTCGCGCAAATCCAGAAGGCCAAGTGAGGGAGCTCTGAATCTCATTGAAAAGGTGTATACAAGGTCCAGAATAACATTGAAATTGCTATACCTCCGAGCAAATCAAGAAGGTCATGTGAGGGAGCTTTGAATCTCTTTGAAAAGGTGTATACAAGGCTCAGAATAACATTTAAATTGCTATGGCAGTACGCAAATAACATAGAAATTGCTATATGTCTACGCAAATAACACTGAAATTGCTATACAGGCAAGCAAATAGCATGGTCCTATACAGGCAAGCAAATAACATGGGAATTCCTATATGTCTAGGTAAATTCCATAGATAGTTACTACTGAAGTGCCCTGCTCAAAGTTATAATTTCCCGAACTTTAAACTGCATGGAAGAAAATGGCTGTCTCAAAATTTCGATTGGATGTGTTTGGGGAAGTGGTGGGTGTGGAAGGGGTGTTAGTTGACTTTCAATCACTTTCGACTGTTAAAAAGGGCACTAGCCATTTCAATTTCAAATTGAATGAGCCCTTTTTGAAGTTTCTACAACAACGCGTTCTACAAAAACCGTATATGCCCCTAGGGCATTACTTACAATCCTTGCACTGAGGGCTGTAGGGGGTTGTCATCCTCAAAGACCTAATTTCAAGAACTTCCAACTAAGTTGAACAAAATGGTTATCTTAAAATTTTGATTGGATGTGTCTGAGGAAAAGGTGGGCGTGAGAGGGGGGTTAGTTACCCTCCCATCACTTTCGGCTGTTAAAAAGGGTAATAGCCCTTTGAATTTCCTATCGAATGAACCTTTTTTGAAGTTTCTATGACAACGCTTTCTATAAAAACCTTATATGTCCCCAGGACATAACTTACAACCCTTGCCTCTTCAAAAACATAATTTACATCTGGAAATCAACTACTCTGAGCAAAATGACTGTCTCAAAATTTTGATTGGATGTGTTTCGGGATATGGTGGGCGTGGAAGGGGTGTTACTTGCTTTCCAATCACTTTCGATTATTAAAAAGGGCACAAGCTACTCCAATTTACAATTGAATGAGCCCTTTTCGATATATATATATATATATATATATATATATATATATATATATATATATATATATATATATATATATATATATATATATTATATATATATATATATATATATATATATATATATATATATATATATATATATATATATATATATATATATATATATATATATATATATATATATATATATATATATATATATATATATATATATATATATATATATATATATATATATATATATATATATATATATATATATATATATATATATATATATATATATATGTATATATTCAACTGAAAGTAAAGAGCAACATCAAAACTTAAAATGAACATAAAATATTCCATATGTTAGAAAGGCTGTCCCCTCATCAAAGCCTCGCTCGTTGCGCTAAAGTTTTTTAGTGCTTCTTATTCCAGTTCAATGGCCCTTGTATTTCAGCAGTTGTTCTTAATGAATTTTGACCAAAAGTCAAACTATAGCGTAATGAGAGAATAGTTAAGGAGGGGCAACCCCCCTAATATACAGAATATTTTCTGTTCATTTCAAGTTTTAATGTTGCGTCTTACTTTCAGCTAATAAACTTGTTTCTTTATTTGCAAATTTATTTATTTTTAATAAATTTATTTAATTTATTGAATTAATTAATCTATTTTAAGAACTTTTATTTTTTATTTTATTTATTTTATCTTTTTATAAATCTATTCAAATATTTTATTTAAGGATAAAATAATTCTCATTGAAATCAACGATCCTTGTGTTTGTGTAGTGTTTCTTAAAGAATTGTGACAAAAAGGCAAACTTAGCGAAAAGAGTGAGGTTTGAGGAAATGACCCCTTAATTACGGAATAGATTTTTTTCGGGTTAAGATTAACAATTGCTTCTGAATTTCAGTCAAAAATATTATTTTTCTATTTAGTTTCTTACCTTCGTTCAAGTAATACCAGGAAATCCCCCCCCCCCCCTTTAAAATATTTCCTAAGAAACTTCCCCTAGAAGCTTTCTTAGGAAAAAGGGATAGTCGTTATAGTTTCAAACTATGCTGAATCAAATAGCTATCTCAAAATTTCGATCATATATCTTGGCAGAAAAAGGGGCGCGGAAGGGGGGACTAGTTGCCCTTCAATCCTTTTGGTCACCTAAAAAGGACGCTGAAATTTTTTATTTCCGTTCGAAATGGCCATCTCTTGACCTTCTAGGATCATCGGCTAATTAAAACCACCCCTACAAAAAAAAAAATAAATAAGAAGAAAAAATACGCACCCGTGATATTTTTCCGGCGAAAATAAAACGCAAAATTATTCCACATTTTTGTGGTTATAAAATTGAAACCTTTCCATTAAAGTTCCCTGATATGCTGAATTTGACGATGTGATTCTCATTAAGATCCCTTGAATTTTTAGGGGTATTTTCGGGGGGGGGGGGATTAAGACCCACTTTTTCGAAAATCTGGTAAATTTTCTAAGGCTCGTGCATTTGATAGGTAACATTAAACTAAATAAATTGTATAAATTTAGATTCAGCATGAAAAGCCACTGCTTTTGACGTATCTATTGTTATCAAAACTCCGTAGTTTCGGCTACTACTTAACCGAGTGGCTCCTTACTTATAGTTCTTTACCCCGAATTGTTTGATATAACAGCATTCTCGAAGCTGTCAGAAAGGGATTAAAATACTTTTCACCAAAACTACAGATGAGATGATTTTGCTTGTCAGCCAAATAAATGAAGAGTAACAGAAACTTTTCAACGGACAGGGCAGAGGCGACTTTTATCATATATTTTTTGAACTTATTTTAACATGCAACACAAGCTGTTGTTTTATTCCGTATAAGTTGTCAACCCTTCCAGAGGGGAAATGCCTTGCATTTCCCCCTCTTTCTCTGAGTACTGATGGTCTGACACAACTAAACCTCTGTAAACTTTAGGCTGTTGAAACTATTAAACTGATAGACATTGAAAATGGTAAATATACATGTTCTGTTAAACTAATACTTTCAAAGTAAGCTAGGTTAGGTGCTGCTTCTTTATTCAGAAAGTTGGTGTAAAGAAGATATAGTGAAAAATATCTGAGGATTTATTTTTGTGATAGGAATGAAAACCTCTTAAAAGTACAATTTTAGATTCTAGTTTTGACGTTTTTGGTAAGGGGGGGGAATATTTTTAGAAATATTTTGTGTGGCTCTCCCATTATTCCTGTATGCAACCATGATCTACAACATATCAGGATTAATTTTTTCTCGGCTTGGAAGGAAGTTTTATTGTTTCTTATTCCTTTGCGTCTATTTTTCTCTTTAAAAGCATAGGAAAATAAACAAAAGGTATTATCAAGCCTAAATTTATAAATTTAGAATAGATCCTTAAATCCCCGAACTCTGTCACAGTTTATCGTTTCCCACTTATTCAAATGGGGAAAATTGTCCCCATTATCCTGGAATAATCTTTCAATATCCGTCTTGCATTTGTTTTCTATCAGTAGGGTCCCTCTTTTTGTTCTTTCCCTAATTCGGTGTCCAGGTGTGAATAAAATCAGCGATTTACAGTAATAAATAGGTTTCTAACCTATAATACCCTCTTACGTATTCCAATTCTTCTTCAGTTTAAAAAGAGGAGGGATAGGAGACAATGAAATTTATACGCAGTTTTTGTTTTGTGGTTTCAGCGGTTTTCACTACGATTCTGTTTCATTTGATAGCAAAAGTTGATGGAATGTAAGTTGTGTTAGTTTCTTAATCAAATTTGAGAATTAAAACAATGGGCAACTTATATAGCTTACAATACTTGCCACAGGGCTATGGGGGTTATGTCATCCAGAGAGGATAGTTATATGACTTTTCGACTATTTTTAACAAGTTGGCTATTCCAATATTTTGTTCAGATGTCTATGGCAGAATTTCATCTAAAAGAGAATGGGAGGGGGGCTTAATGTCGTCTGACCACTTTTCAATATCTCCCTCAACAAGCCACGAAAGTTTAAACTTAATACTCTCAGCCGTTCTTGAGATATTGCAGGTACGCCTATTTGATAAACTGGATTCACATAGCACAATTTGATTTAGTTTGACATGCTCATTAACATTCTCCAATGTTTCATCTTAATAACCTTAGACTTTTCAAACACACCCAGAATCAAACATTCCCCCTTCTCTAACGATAAAATCATGCATGTAAAAAAGGACGAATTGTATAATTTACAATCCTTCCCTTGAGGCTTTGAAGGGGTATTGCATCCCACAGGTGGAGCTACAAAAGCCTTTTCTATTTCAAATACAAAATTGCTTTTCAAAATTTTGGTCAGTGTCGAGGACAAAGGGGCATCAAAAAGGGCAAAGAGACTAGTTGGTCTCCGATTACTCTTCAATATCCCCTTCAGCATACTTTTAAAGTTTCAAATTAGTACCCTAAGGGATTCCTTAGATATTGCTGATACGGCCTTTTGAAAATCAGCATACACGCAGAGTATTTTTATTGTGTTCGGCAGCCCCTTCATAGATTGTGAGGGAAGGGAGTTTACTTCATCACCTAGGCTAAATTATTTGAACTTTAAATTGAACAAAATGGCTATTTCAAAATTTTCATGGAATGTTTCGGAAGAAGGGCAGCTAAAAATGGAATGATAGATGGACTGGCAGTCCTCCAACCAGTTTTGATATCTTCTTCAGTATGTCCTGAAAGTTTCAAGTTAATAACCTCAGTATTCTTCGAATATTGCAGATCCATAATTTTGATAAAATGGATGTACATCGTGCCGAAGCTGTGGGGGGAATAGGGATAGAATCCCCGGAGGGATAGCTATTAGACTTTATGACTAGTATGGACAGAATAACAATTGGCTAAATTGTTGCAATAGTTGATGTTCCCTGCTTAAAACTGAATTTAAATCTAAATAAGAGCGTATCTGCGGAACAAAATGGAACGAAATCTCAATTGGTTTGTTCAAGTGGCTCGAATAAGTCACCCAATATGCTCTGACAACTCGTTCAATGCGTTTTCCCCTGAAAAAAAAAAATACAAACTCACGGCTCTCCCTATTGGTATAAATAAGAAAAATAATTGTGCTTTGCAGCAAGATTGTAATTCTTGCTGGCCTTAATTCTAGGCCTTATCGGGCATTTACATTCGTTTTTAGATAATTGACAAAGAAATCCAGTTTCCTAATCTGTTCGTAAATGAAGGATCAGTAGCGGAGTGCCTATTAAATTCCACTTTTGTTCTCTTTATCGAACTAAAAAGCTTGATCTCTCTTTAAGATTAATTTCTGTAGACTTGACTTGCTTGACTTATGGCTCCTGCCGAGGGTTTGGCGTAGAGAACGACGAGACCAGGCTGTAGAGCGTTCTGTAGAGTTCTGTAGCGTGCTGTAGTTTCTGTTGAGCTGTTTATCAAACGGCTTTTGAAAACTGTTTAAGAGGTATGTGATTTCAGATATAACTTTATTCACCTAAAAGATGCAAAATCCTCTATAAAAGTCAAAATAAAACAAACTACAAATTTAGTTAAAAAAAGACCCGTTAGTAAAATAAGTCAGAGACCTAAGTAAAGATCCATCAGCTTTCAATGTATTATTATTTAAAACAAAAAACAAATTCCAGTTACTTCATATAGGTCGTAAACACGGCCGAAAGGCCTCATTTAATTGTAAATGGGACATTTTAGTGCTGTTTTTAAGAGTCTAAAATCATTGAAGGGGAACAATCCCTTTTCTTTGCCGTTTTTTACTACCTGAGCCTCTGTAGCCCGCAAATACATCTCATAAAAATTTTGAGATTGCCTGGAATGACCCCTGAGCCCCTGGGGGCAAATGCCTTATTTAATGCAAATTGCCAACCAATTATGCACAAGCTTTATAGTAAAAAAGTGCCTATTTAATGTTGGCTGTGTGATAGGCTTGATACATTCAGGGATCGTTCCTGATTCAAAAGATTTGAATATTTGGCATAGGAGGGGAGACAGGCCAATGTGCCGAGACATGGACCCAAAAGCTTGTTCTCCCTGATGACATTGAGACTTGAAACCTGAACTCCCTAGGTCAAGATGAACCTAATGTACAAAAAAAAAAATGTGTTCTAGTAATTGGCTCCTCACTCATATAAAAAAAGGGCATAAAAAAACGCCGAAAAGCTTTTCCCTGACTAGCTCCAATCTTAATATCTTCAAGCTGTTGGCCTAAGGAGATCCCTCTTCATAAGGAAGAATGAAAAAATACTGTTTCTCCATAAACGAAGCCCGACAACGGTTCAAAAAAGGGCCGACAAGTATGTTTTTTCCGGCTGCTTCGTTTGGAAACGGTAATTGTAAGAAACTCATAATGTGTTTAATTTGGTTCTAAATTCAAATTCTACTATTCTTTACAGGACTTTCTAGGCTGTAGCCATCATGATATTAGATCAAAATTATGAGACAAGTTCAGAAATATCAGATGTATAATAATCATGTCTCGGGGAGTCATCATGACACGAGGGCTACTGGGGCAATAGCCCTAAATTAAATTAATTACCGGTTTTTCACAAATAGGTCTTAGTAGAAAAAGTAGCCATGCTCGGTCTTGGTTGTTGGATCAGCTAAAAGCTGTAACACCATCCGCTATGTCAAGATCTAGACATTTACTTTTTTGGACGACCAATATTCCCTGTTTATGCTTAATTCATGCAAAAAAAGAAAATGGAAAATAAAATGTAAAACTCCAAGAAAATGTGCTTTCATTAAAACAGCTTCCAAAGAGTGTATTTTGGATACGACCCGTATACCTGAATAAATAAGAAAACACCATGTGCATCCAGGGCGTGGGGGAGGGGTGACCTTTAAATTATCTTTTTTGCGCATTTGGACACTTTGTTACCAGATAGTTTTGGCAACCTTAATTCCGTAACAAGAGCTACTTATCGTTGATTAAAAATTATGATGTGTGATTAAAAATAATCTAACAATCTGATACAATTTTTCGTTCTTAGAGACATTAACTACGCAAATGATAAAGGGAAAACTACTAATGTGAACCCAACATTATGCTAGGAAAACGTGTCCGAGCGATTTCATGCTTTCCCAAATTTTAGCCATAGAAAGCGGATTTGAACCATATTTTTCCTACAGGTTACTATTTCAGATACGGCGGCCTGTTCCAAAATAATTTGTTGATTATTTCTCTTAAAAACGTCTTGCTAATCCTTCTCCGTTTTCCGTGGTGTCCACGCTTAAGAACCATAATTGACAACTGTCACCGCTGTAGCTCCCAATATTCTAATCATGGTTCGCAGACTTATCTTCCTATTCTTCTGAACTATTTTGAACTTTGAAAAAACACCCTGGGCTTTGGTTATTATTGAAGCTGTTCACTTGATTCCTCTTCTCGTTTCTCCATATCACCACTTCAGCTTCACTTGTTCCTAGTCTTACCGAATAAGTCTTCTTGACATTAATTTTCAAACCTATTCTTGTAACCTGAACTCGCAAAACCTCATTTGCATAACTTAGGTCTGGGAGAGTTTTACTCCTCCATTTGATTCCATGATCTCCCATTGCCTTCACTCTGCTCTTTAGGACGAAGTCCATTAAAATGGTCCATATAAATGGGGATGGAACGCAACCCTGCTTAACTCCTGATTTAATAAGAAACCAGCTACTAATCTCAATTCTACCTTAACCGCTCCAGTGATATTTTCGTACATAGCACTCATCACTTTAATGTATTTGTCTGGTATACCATACCAGGATTAAGACCTACGCTAAAGCTTTTCTATCAGCTAAATAGAACGCTTGAATAGTTTAAACAGAGATATTAAGATTATTAGAGGCCCTAATATATTTAGAAAACCCATTAAGGAACTGGTTTTAGCTGAGTATGAATTTTGACTTATTGATTGATTTATTTATTGTGATGTTTCGTTGATATGATGTTCCCAGGGGAAGTACAATATATGATATTATTTTGCATTTATTATTTAGTGTTGTGGCATTAGTGGTGTATGTGGCCAAGAGTTTTTTTTTTTAAGGATTTTGTTTTCTCTACCTCCCTCAAGGACAAGCTTTGCTTTTTAGGAAAAGGTGGCAATAATTTTTTGTTGATATGCTTTTTTTTACATAAAACCTTCTCTCTCTCTCTTGATCATAATCTATGAAACTGAGGACCAATGGTGTTTGATGACTCGTTTTCAATTATTAACCTAAGAGTGAAAATTTGGTCGACACATCCTCTACCCTTCCTAAAACCACATTGTTCTTCTCTTAAAACTTTGCCCACAGCATCTCCAAGAAAAAAGTATTATCATACTGAGTAACTGTCTACCTACCGAAACCAGACTAATGCCTCTATAATCACTCTTATGAAGTTTGCTCTAACCTTATCATTACTCTAACCACATGTAAGGTTGCCCCTACTATCAGGGCTAATAAATTTGGTAGCGTGTTACAAACTGAGGCTTGGGTAAGAAATCGGTACTCAGAATTCAGTGACAACTGATTTTTATTACAAAAGAAGATAAAAATAAAAATATTCTAATTAAGATTATGTTTAATATTTCTAAACCTCTTCTAGGTCTAATGTCTATGGTCTACTTGTTCAATCCACCAATGTTTACCGAAAAGAAAAAGATTAAGTTAATTATAGGCTATCGAATGTTTCTACTTAAAAGACTTACACTTGAATAGCTAGTTAAGGCTTGAGTTCTGGGGTATTAAAATCCTTTAGTTCAAACTATTGCTGAGCTAAGCTAGGAAATAACGGTACTTGATTTTATTCTAATTTACATTAACCCAAACCAAGAGATCTTCTTATTATTTCTTTAAAAGGGCTTTGTGTTCCTTGCACATATAGTAAGCTTTAACTTTAGCAGCGAAAACCTTCAATTGGATATATCTTGACATAAAGGTCTGGAAATCCTTAAATTGAAAATATTATTCCTTTTTCCTTTAAACTATCTGTATAAACATAGAGGCCACCTTTGTATAAACATGCAGTACGGGTTTAACGAAATGAAAGAGTGATTAAAAAGGGAACAGTATTCTCCTTTGTATAAACATCTGAAGATTGCACAAGGGGGGGGGCAAGTAATATTGTTGTCCGATAATTCCAATTTTTGGATATAAGAGTCAAGCTAAGTTCCTAGGAACTCTAGGCTGAAACAGGGGAGCACAAAGGGCTCTTCTAACGTTGACTTCTTGGTTAAGGTTCCTTTCCTCTTTGAACCCTCAGTTTTTCGAAGCTTAAATTTCTGGGAAGAAATTTAATTTAGCTTATTCTAACCTTAAAATGCTGTTTTGTCCAATTGGCTTAAGTCTTGGCTAAGTGGAAATACTACCGAATTATAAACCCAAAATCACCGACTTATAGTAAAATGTTAGACTTCAGCACTAGTTGTTATTATTTTCTCCAACATACGTATTAAAGTTATCTCCAAGTGACAAAAATCTTTTAGAGGTTTTCCTCTTATTTTAATTTTATCTTCAAACTTTTATCTCCAAGGGGAATTCAGACAGACAGTGGTAGTCTACCTTAATTACAAAGTAAAACAATTACTCGCTGTTAGTTCCAAAAAATACTACCCTCTTTTCGTTCCCGAATTCCTATTTTAAACTTTGTCTTATTTTGTCATTCTTGTTTCTCATTGGCCAGACACTAGGTTTGATGTAATCCTATAAATAGTTCTTTGTTTAAAAAGTTAGTTTTCGCTTTCTCTATTAAAAACCCTGTTTTGTCATGTGATTCAAATCGCGTAATACTTCTTGTCGTTGACCTCTTGAGTTTGAAGTGATCCGGACTTGTATTTGTATTTTATGGACCTTGTTTGATCAAGGGTATTCTTATTCAAATCTAATGTTGTTTGTTTTCCTTACACAAAGAAAATTAATACTTCGTTACCTTTATCATTACTCAAAAGTCATACTTTGCTATTTTTACAATTTAGTCAGGTTATGATGGCTTTCTCACCTTCTCACAACCTCCCACACTTAAAATTCTTAGTATAGTTATTTTTTTTTAATGAAACCATAACTTTGCTAAGAATCAATTTAGTTCAATTTCTTCTTGTTCCACAGTTACGTGATATCCTTGAGACTTTTGTTTCCTATAGACTAACCATAGTTATCTCAATGTTTTGAATATCATTCCTATAGAGACTAGTCCTAATAAAGAGATAAATAGATTAAAGGTATTGAGAAAAAATGTCCAATAGCTTGCTGTTTTCCTTCCTCTTTCGTTCCTTGAGGAAATGTGCATTTTTCTTAGTTCAGCTATGCCAATCTGCGTCTTGGAGTTGTTCTGGAAATATATAGAGATTAAATCTTCAAATTCTTTGTTCCACTCGTTTTCTATTCCAGCTATGGATAGGTTCCCTTTTAGGCTAATTATAGATATGTTTAAAGGTGCCATTTCTTTTGTAATCTGTCCCCTATACATACTGCTTATCTTTAACATCTCTGCAGTTAGAGAACATTCTTCTGCCAATTTCACTATTGAGCTGCCCTTTATATATGTGAATTTACTGTTTTTCTCTGTTTTGCATTCGAAATGTATTCTTATTTCTTCTTTGAAAGGAGATGTGATTATATGATTTTCCCTTACAATTCTTTGGATTAAGATTTTATTTTCCTTTATAATCTTGGTTTCACACGCTTTACTAATTAATGAATTATTTTCCATGTAGTTTGCTAAACTGCAGGAGATCATTTGTGTGCTTCTAATAAGAAATTGGTGGTTGCACAATAGTGGTATACCCTTTAAGTTACATTCCTTTTCTATATTGGCATCTTCTAAGAAATATCGCGTTTGATCTTTACTCATCCCAAAAAATTTAAACTCGTTTTCAATTTGAAAGAAATACAAAGTGTTTGACACTGGGAATGGAATGCTGAACATTTTGAACATTCTAAACCTATCTGCTTTATTTGATATTGATAAATCACAGATAACTAGCAATTTCAATTGTTGTGTCGCCACATTGCAACTAGTCGATTTATAAAGTTCCAGTAAGCCGTAACATCTATAATTAAGCGGTATTCTAGTGGTAGTGAATTTTCAATTTCGAAAATTGCCCTAAGCATGTCTGCTGGATCTGTAACAATGAATGGGAAACTTTTATTTTCGGATTGAAGAATAGAAAGGATTACTGTTTCTATTCTCTTTACTAACTATTTTATCTGTATTGAACTTTTTGGCACTTCCTTGTTTATCTGTAATTTTAGGAAATTTATCTCATTAATCTCTCTGGATATATATTCGATAATTCACTTGGAAATTCTTCCCAAAATTTCTTAACTTTTGTTTCTTTCCATCCTTAATTCTCTGTCGAGGTCACTCACTAATGATATAGATCGGTCCGATATGTGTATTAACTTTTCATTTTTTTTTGTTCAATAATCTACTTGATGAAGAATTGTTTCTATATTTTCTTCCGTTGCTAGTCCTGCCACCCACCCTATTTTATCCCAAAAGTGGTAATAGACTCCGTTTGTTTCGTTTTGTGTTATCTGTCATTAATGATTCTAGTATATGCATATGCAGCCTTTGCGCGTTGGGATTGAACCCTTTTTCGTATCCCTATGGATGCGAACTTTTTTTTGCTTCTTTAAGAGATAGACGCAACCCTTTCTTGCATCCTTAAGAGGTGGGAGCAACCATTTTTTGTATCCTTGAGAGGTGTCCTCTCAATCTCCCTCTAAGGTACATGGCTCCCTGTCATGACATGTCCGTGACGACCAGTCACCCTACTTCTAACGGTTACCCTATAGGTCTACAAAACTACGGAATCTGGGCCTGTGCCTTCCGTTGGTTCCCTAACCATTGCTCGGAGGCCGCAGTACTTTCAGCAAAATTGCCCTAAAAATTTTCTTGGGGTTGGTTTATAGGTGCTGAGGCTAAACAATATTTTGCTTTGTGTCCTGTTTCACCACAGCGGATACAAGTTGGAGGTTTTTCACATTCTGATTGTCTATGTGGACCCCCGCAAGTAGAGCATGTTATGCGAGTATTTTTTCTTTTACTAAATTATTACCTGGAATAATTATCCCTAGTTGGTCTTGACATACCTTTCTTTCCACAGTTCAAACATTTCTTTGGGTTGTTTTTATAATTTCCTACGTTTTGAAATTCTACTCTGGAGTTATCTGTTTGTTCTCCAGGGGAAGTCTTGTCTCCTGAGTCAACCACCGTTGCTCCCGAGGACATGTCTGAGGAGTCTCTATACATTAAATCAATCGATTCAAATCTCTTTGCCAGTGCTAGTAATTCATCTTTGTCGTCTGTTGTTTTAGTTTGTTCATGAACTCTCCGTCCAATTGAAGGGAGCATACCAATTTTAAATGTCTAAGCTCGTTGCGAATCTTTGTATCTCTCCTCGTGTATAACAAATAGCTTGATTTATCATAGCAATATCATCTTTCACTAATTTTCTTTGTATTTGTTTAAGGGTGGTATTCCATGAATGGATTTCATTTGGATATGTCAGTAACGAGATGGGAGGTACTTTCTCCACAAATAGGTTTTGAAGCCTGCTTGTGACTGTGGCATCTCCACATTTTTCTTGTAAAGTGTTTATTCTAGCTTGTGCGACCTCTTCTACTCTTATTCTCTCCTCTTGCGCTTGTCGTAGTGCAATTTCTAACTCTTTAATTTTGTTTTCATTTGAACTCATGATGGATCTATTCTTTTCAATTCTTAGTGTGGGAAACGTTTTGATCCCTTATAGTGTTTTAAGTCGTTAAAATGGGTCTATTTATAAATTGTATGAGAATTTTCTCAGTACCTTGATTTAAATTTACCCTCAAGTTTAGTATTATAATTACAAACTCTTGAGGAAGATTAACCTATGACCCTATTTAAGTATATTATAGATGATTCGGATACTAGAACTTGTAACAAAGAGAAAGAAAAGGAGAAGAAAGAAAAAATCTTAGGAAGATAAAAGGCTGTCTGAACTTCCCTTTAAGGTCAAAAAATTTCTTTAATGAACACTTTTTCAAACTTTTCTGTCTCTGATAGGTTTGCAAAACTGAACACACACTTTCTTGTGAGGAACAGATGACTAAATTTCACCAAATTTTATAAATGTCATTAATCCTCCCCCACCTAAACGAAAGTTGCACCGAACTTGAGTACCGCTGCTACCAGTTGTAAGGTTGCCCCTACTATCAGGGCTAATAAATTTTGTAGCGTGTTACAAAATGAGGATTGGGTAAGAAATCGGTACTCAGAATTCAGTGACAACTGATTTTTATTACAAAAGAAGATAAAAAGAAAAATAATCTAATTCTGATTATGTTGAATATTTCTAAACATCTTCTAGGTCTAATGTCTATGGTCTACTTGTTCAATCCCCCAATGTTTACCGAAAAGAAAAAGATTAAGTTAATTCTAGGCTATCGAATGTTTCTACTTAAAAGAGTTACACTTGAATAGCTAGTCAAGGCTTGAGTTCTGGGGTATTAAAATCCTTTAGTTCAAACTATTGCTGATCCAAGTAAGGAAATAACCGTACGTGATCTTATTCTAATTCACATGACCCCAAACCAAGAGATCCTCTTATTATTTCTTTAAAAGGGCTTTGTGTTCCTTGGACATTTAGTAAGCTTTAACTTTAGCAGGGAAAACCCTCAATTGGATATATCTGGACATAAAGGTCTGGAAATTCTTAAATTGAAAATATTATTCCCTTTTCCCCTAACCTATCTGTATAGACATCGAGGCCACCTTTGTATAAACATGCAGTACGGGTTTAACGAAATGAAAGAATGATTAAAAAGGGAACAGTATTCTCCTTTGTATAAACATCTGAAGATTGCACAAGGGGGGGCAAGTAATGTTGTTGTCCGATAATTCCAATTTTTGGATATAAGGTCTCTATACAGTCAAGCTAAGTTCCATGGAACTCTAGGCTGAAAATGGGGAGCACAAAGGGCTCTTCTAAAGTTGACTTCTTGGTTAAGGTTCCTTTCCTCTTTGAACCCTCAGTTATTCGAAGCTAAAATTTCTGGGAAAAAATTTAATTTAGCATATTCTAAACTTAAAATGCTGTTTTGTCCAAATGGCTCAAGTCTTAGCTATGTAGAAATACTACCGAATTATAATTCCAAAATCACCAAATTATAGTAAAATGTTAGACTTCAGCACTAGTTGTTATTATTTTCTCCTACATACGTGTTAAAGTTAACTCTAAGTGACAGAAATCTTTTAGAGGTTTTCCTCTTATTTTAATTTTATCTTCAAAATTTTATCTCCAAGGGGAATTCAGACAGACAGTGGTAGTCTACCTTAATTACAAAGTAAAACACTTACCCGGTGTTAGTTCCAAAAAAGACTACCCTCTCTTCGTTCCCGAATCCCTATTTTAAACTTTGTCTTATTTTGTCATTCTTGTTTCTCATTGGCCAGGCACTAGTTTTGATGTAATCCTAATAATAGCTCTTTGTTCAAAGAGTTAGTTTCCACTTTCTCTATTAAAAACCCTGTTTTGTCGTGTGATTCAAATCACGTAATATTTCTTGTCGTTGACCATTTGAGTTTGAAGCGATCCGGTCTTGTATTTGCATTTTATGGACCTTGTTGGATCAAGGGTATTCTTATTCAAATCTAATGTTGTTTGTTTTTCTTACACAAAGAAAATTAATACTTCGTTACCTTTATCATTTCTCAAAAGTCATACTTTGCTATTTTTACAATTTAGTCAGGTTATGATGGCTTTCTCACCTTCTCACACACACTTACTCTTATCAAGTTTCTTATGGAGGTGTTTAATTAGTTTTTCTAAAATTGATTTGTACTTCCTTTTTTCAAAAATTATTTTCTTAATCTTTATTAGCTTATCTCTAACATCACAGTGAATGTATTTAAGAAAAATCCTTTACCAAACAATCAGCACTTCAGATATTATCATTTTTTAATCCTTTTAGTACTGTCACTAATTCTTCCTCACAAAACAAACCTTCCTTCACATCCAAGGTATCACAAATTTTTACATTCTTTTTTGTATCTTTTCCGGTATCTTTTCCAAGGAGCGTTTGGGGAGACACTATCATGTCATCTATTTTGTTTATTGGCTTTACCATTTTGCAGAAATTAACATGCTGCTATCCCACCTTTAGAAGCCTTTGGGTTCCAAAGTTCACAATTTGCTTCGCGCACTGGTCCGAGGACTGAAGAACTGATGCTAGTGAGAACACCAGATTACGATAATTTCTTATACCACATTGGCCTGACATCACATAAAGAAAGAAAAACGGGCAAAAATGGGGTTTTTATAGGCCAAATGAAGATACTGAAAAAACAAAGCGAATATTTCGAGAGGACAAACGCCTCTCTTCTTCAGCGCGAAACGAAACGATGTATCAATAAAAGCCAAAAATTAAAAGAATTAAAACCAACTACCTAACAACCATAAAAGCGAATTATTTGCCAATATATGCGATTTGCACAAAATCCAAAAAAACATGAACTGCCTTCGACGGATACTAGCGAACGACTGACAAAGGAAAGGAATCAATTCATTCACTCGACAAAACAAAACGAACCAGCAATTAAATAAGCTGGAAAACTATGTCGTTTGATTTCGGATTTTAATTAAGGCATTTCTTGCAGACACCCTTTGAGACCTAAGGGGTTGTTCACGTGTTTGATTAGATGACTGGGAAAGTGGTTCAAGGTTTATTTCAGGGATTACTAAAGTATCAGCTTCTCTTTCGAGAAAACGGAAATATGACTCGTTTATTCTTAAATCACCGGAATCTCTGTTTAAAGCTAGACCTAAATTTTGGTATTTATAAATTGCAACAGCTTCTCTGTAGTGCTGGACAATACCTTTATCATGCGAAATAAGACTAGCATGATTAAACAAAATAGTATGGTCTGGTTTTTCAAAAATGTGCTCTGCAAGGGCAGAGTTAAAATTTTCTGGTTTTTTCCGCTTTTTAAGTGTATTATTAATTGAAATAGAATGCTGAGTTAATCTATCTGTTAGTCGCTGATTAGTTCTTCCGATATACCAAAGACCACACGAAGAAGGAATTCTGTAGACACCGGAGTTTTCACCTATAGGAATAGGGTCTTTACCTTGATAAATTTGGGACCTGATAGTTTTGGGACCTGAAAAAAAAAAAAAAAAAAAAAAAAAAAAAAAACTATCCGGTCCCAAATTTATCAAGGTAAAGACCCTATCCCGATAGGTGAAAACTCCGGTGTCTACAGAATTCCTTGTTCGTGTGGTCTTTGGTATATCGGAAGAACTAATCAGCGACTAACAGATCGATTAAATCAGCATTCTAGTTCAATTAATAATACACTTAAAAAGCGAAAAAAAACAGAAAATTTTGACTCTGCCCTTGCAGAGCACATTTTTGAAAAACCAGACCATACTATTTTGTTTAATCAAGTTAGTCTTGTTTCGCATGATAAAGGTATTGTCCAGCACTACAGAGAAGCTGTTGAAATTTATAAATACCAACATTTAGGTCTAGCTTTAAACAGAGATTGCGGTGATTTAAGAATAAACGAGTCAAATTTCGGTTTTCTCAAAAGAGACGCCGATACGTTAGTAATCCCTGAAATAAACCTTGCACCACTTTCCCAGTCGTCTAATCAAACACGTGAACCACCCCTTAGGTCTCAAAGGGTGTCTGCAAGAAATGCCTTAATTAAAATGCGAAATCAAATGACATAGTTTTCCAACTTATTTAATTGCTGGTTCGTTTTGTTTTTTCGAGTGAATGAATTGATTCCTTTCCTTTGTCAGTTGTTCCTTAGTATCCGTCGATGGCAGTTCATATTTTTTTGACTTTTGTGCAAATCGCGGATATTGGCGAATAACTCGCTTTTATGGTTGTTAGGTAGTTGGTTTTAATTCTTTTAATTTTTGGCTTTTATTGATACATCGTTTCGTTTCGCGCTGAAGAAGAGAGGTGTTTGTCCTCTCAAAATATTCGCTTTGTTTTTTCAGTATCTTCATTTGGCCTATAAAAACCTCATTTTTTCTTGTTTTTCTTTCTTTATGTGACACCAGATTACGAAATCTGTACAATGGAAAAATAGTAGGCCTATACTCTTTTCCTATTTTTTATATGTAGGGAGTACAGGGAGATGTACTACTAAATACAAATTCTCTTTTTTTGTACCAGAACCACATTTTTTCATACTTATCTTGAATTAATCTACTGACACTTCCTGAAGTTCAGGTTTTTAAGGGTTTTGCTCCCTATGCAAGTGTTTGGTAACCATTTTTACGGAAACGTATAAATTTAATGTTTTGCCGCAAGACGACAATATATCTACCATTCGATAGCTAAGATTCAGCTTTATTCATTTACGGAATAAAATTTTGAAGTTCACATAGTGTTTTTTAGTTAGAAAAGGTGAAAAACATGAAAAAACTGCGAAATAATTCAATTTTTAATCAACTTTAGACCATTCAATAAGAAAAAGTTTAGGTAATATCATAATTTGAGCTCGATTAATACCCATTATGAAACAAATATGTAAGTAAGTATGTCTCCTAGGTACAAGCTACAGATTCGGGCTTGTCACAAAATTGTACCCTTCACATGGATCTTGGATTCAAAGTTTAAAATTTTTGCAGTTTTTCATTTTATTTTATAGTCCATTATACTCGCGGCTGAGTTCGCCTCTTGAGAGATATAGCGACGCACATGAGTTTGATAATAGAGTAAGAGATTGGACAAATTATGAAAATATTCCATCGCGTCGAAGAAGTTTGCAACTTAGAAGGTATTTATTACTTTGTCGTTGTTTGCTATTATAAAGCCATGTCTTCATTTTTGCTTTTTGAGAGAAGTCAAACTCACTATTTTACTTTTTCTGGTATCTCGTATCCATATGTGCTTTTTAAGGCAAATACGGTGTGGTGAAACTGCTTTTTTTTCAGGAAAAGTCAAACCTAGTGAAAAATTGTTTTTCAACCGACTGACTTCCCCTAAAAAAGCATGATGAAGGTATAGTTTAATAAGTAGCTTTTCTATGTACAAAAAAGTCTTTAATTGAGCATCGTACTATATATGATGGGATTGAATGTTGTTTGTTAAAAGTTTGCACGACTTTGTGCTTTTGAAAATTCCTCAAACAAAGTACCATCTCCTATGGCCCTACTTCCTCTTAACAACGTACACAGTTATTTCGTGTTGAGGGTCTTTCATAGGCAACGCAATAGCCCTACCTGAGTAAAGAGCTAAGGGGGTGCAATGTATTATTATTTGTTGTTTTCTTGTAGTTTTGTCGTAGAAACCTCGGACGAAGCTCATTCGATTGCAGATTGAAAGTTTTAGTGCGCTTTAACAGTCAAAAGTGATTAGAGGGCAACCAGCCTCCCTCCCACGCCCATCAATTCACCAAAGACATCCAATCAAAATTTTGAGATAGTCATTTTGTTCAGTATAGCTGATAAGTCTAGTAAAGTAGTAACGTTGTATACACATAGTTACTATGGGAGTTTTTACCCCCAGACGTCGACCACCATTGTCGAAAGGGCATAAGTCAGGAATGACTAAATGTATTAATTTGGAACTTACAGGTAATGACGAGAGGGATGATTTGCTGAACGAAAAGGCAATATTTGCACGCTACTGCCACTACTACTACTAATACAACTACTGCTACAACGGCTACATCTGTAACGAACACTTACAAAGCTGAGGACATTAAAGTGAAAATTTGAGGAAATGTTGAGGGAAAAGTTAAACTAAATCAAAACATGCAAAGCGCAATATCTTTGGAACGGTTTAACGTATCAAGCTGAAACTTCCAGGGCATCAGGAGGGAAATGTTCCACTGAACAAAAGGCAACGCATGCATACGGCTACAGCTATTAATACCGCTGCTGCTACTGTTACTACTGCTACTAATACAACACTACAGCTACACTACCCCTACTAGCATGATATTAGAACTATGAAGGCTAAGAGTATGATGGTGAGAATTTGAGATAATATTAAAGTAAAATTTGAACCAAATCGAAACACTCTATGTGCATGAAGTTTGTCAAAAGGGTGTATCTCAGAAACAGATTAGGGTATTAGGTTGGAATTTTCAGGGAATGCTTCAAGGGGGAGATCAATTGACCAAGAGGCAGTACATGCACGCTACTACTAATACTACTACAACTGCTGATACTATTATTACAACTACTTGGAAAATTACAACTAGGTTAAAAAATGACTATCGTATCGATATTTTAACTAACGAATTCAGAAGATTTGAATTGGACTTATTAGGAGTTTCAGAAACTCATATCCCAGGGGTAGGAAGAATGAAATTAGGTACTATAGAATTTGTTTAGTCAGGCAGGAAGGATGGGGCATATAGACAGGGGGGCCCTGCAGAGCCGACTGAAGGAGATACTAGTGACTCAGATGAATTTTACTTACAGTTCCCAGGTAGAAATACGATGTTTATACTAGGAGATTTTAAATCCAAGGTCGGTAGAAATAGGGATAGATGGTATCCTAGCCTAGCTAAATTTGGTGTAGGAAAAGAAAACAGTAATGGATACAGACTTTTGCAATTTTGTAGGTATAGCAATCTAGCTATAACCAACAAAGTGTTTGACCATAAAATGGCTCATAAGTTAACATGATATTCACGAGAGTTATGTTTTAGTAAACCGAAGACTGGCAGGATCAATACAAGATACTGGGGTATATAGGAGTGCTGCCATTGATGTTAAAAGTAAAAATCACCATCTAGTAGTGTCTAGGGTTACTTTAAAGCTAAAATTTCAAAAGGGTAACTACCTCCTGGGAATTTATGATGTTGGTAGACTCCAGGATGAGAATTTGAGAGAAAATTGCCTGGAACAGTTGAATACTAAACTTGGGAGCTTAAAATTTGACAACGTGGAAGATTGCTGGATTAATTTTAGGAAAATAATTTGTGAAGTTGCTGAAGGTGTCTTAAGGAAGAAAGCTAGGACTGTAGCTAAGAATGTTAGTGAACAAGCTTTATGTTTAATAGAAAAGAGAAGGGACTTGTACAAGAATTATCTGAGGGATGGATAATAAGAAAACAAAAGGAATGTAAAGAAAATGGAGAAAGGATTAAAATATGAAATAAGGAAGTGTGAAGTGGAGGCCTTGGAGGCCATGGCTGAGGATCTGGAAGATACAGCTAGACGGCATAATAGTTAAATATTGTACTGGAATGCTAATAGATTGAGAGGGAGTAATCAATCAGAACTTGTCCCAGTTAACGATAGGAACGGGGCCACAATTAGTGATAAGGAAAGAGTCAGAGAGAGATGAGCAAAAAATTTTGAGAATTTGCTAAACCGAGATAGAGCACCAGGAAAAAATATAGAAGAAAATGAAAAAGTTTGTGATACCTTGGATGTGAAGGAAGATTTTTTTTCTGAGAAAGAATTAGCGGCAGTACTAAACGGATTAAAAAATAATAAGGCTCCAGGTGCTGATAGTGTGGTAAATGAGTTTCTTAAATACGGTGGCTCTGAGGTTAGAAATGAGTTACTGAAGATTATGAATATGGTTTTTGAAAAAGTGGGAGTAGCTAACAATTTAAAAATAAACGATTTTTTTGTAGTCATCTAGGCATTAGTCTGGTCTCTGTAGGTAGCAAATTACTTAGTATTATGTTACGTTTTAGACTAAGAGATGCTGTAGACAAAGTTTTAAGAGAAAAACAGTGTCTTTTTAGAAAAGGTAGAGGATATATCGACCAAATTTTCACTCTTAGTTTAATAATTGAGAAGTACCTGAGTTGTCAAACACCTGGTCCTCAGTTTTATAGATTATTAAATAAAAAAAAACTGAAAGTAAGAAAGTTTTTTTTAACTGAAAGTAAGAAGCAACATTAAAACTTAAAACGAACAAAAATTATTCGGTATATGAAAGGGGCTGTCCCCTCCTCAACGCCTCGCTCTTTACGCTAAAGTTTTTTGTTGTTTTAAATATAAAGTTGTGAGAAAGAGTCAAACTTTAGCGTTGAGGAGGGGACATCTCCTTTCATATACGGAATAATGTCTTTTCGTTTTAAGTTTTAATGTCGTTCCTCACTTTCAGTTAAAAAAAACTTGTTTTTTTTTATTTAATTTCTGAAATTTTTTTAATTAATGCAGCTTTGATGTTGGCTCACCGTACATGAATAATTAAAAGAAATTCGCATATTAATTTTCCTTTTTTTGGCTAAATGGCTTTCTCGAAATTTTGTTCTGACGTAACTTACGAATTAACTTACGTTAACAAATTTCTAACAATTTTCGAATTAACAATTTTCGAATTAACAAATTTCTATATTCTTATGTTTTTATTACGTATATTAGGGAGCTCGCTCCCTAGTCAATACCTCGCGCTTTACGCTAAAGTTCGAATTTTGTTCGAATCACAAACCCCTGAATCACAAAGGCCCGGTTAATTAGAATAGATAGCTCTTTTGAAAGTACTAAAAACTTTAGCGTAAACAGCGAGGTATTGACTAGGGGGCGAACCCTCTTATATACGTAATAATTTCTGTCCGTTTTAAGCTTTACTGTTGCTCCTTATTTTCAGTTGAAAAAAACTTGTTTTTTTACTTAATTTCTGATCGTTTTTTAAATAATGCTAAAAAATTGTTTGGTGAGCAAACGTTCGATTCTGTTGATATAAGAGCTTTAGCAAAGGTTTTATCCTTGTATGGTATACCAGACAAATATATCAAAGTGATTTTAATTTTTAATTTTTAAACCTGAACTCGCAAAACCTCTAAAACCTCATTAATTTTGCTCACACTTTCATCTAGGATGCTTAAATCAGCAACATAATCTAAGTCCACGAGATCTTTTCCTCCCCATTTGATTCCGTGGTCTCCCATTGCCTTTCCTATGTTCCTTAAGACAAAGTCGATCAAAATAATCCATGTAAAAGGGGATGGAACACAACCCTGTTTAACTCCTGATTTAATACAAAACCAGCTGCTAGCCTTATTTCCTACCTTAACTGCAAATTAAAACTAAAAAATAAAAAAGTGCCATCAGGTTTTATAAGGCTAGTAATTCTGAACAGGATCAGCTCATCTTTGTACATAATATGTTTTGAATTTTATCGGTCAGTACACCGTCTAAGAACCTGGATTCCAATACTGAAATTCATAGCAGCATTCCTATTTAGAATGGGCGTGGAATTTTAAACAACTTAAATATATATCTTAAGAACTACGAAAAACTGAAAAATTCCACTTTTATTGAAAAAGATCTCCATGTTCAGTTCCAACGTTTCCGTCAGTAACGGGTACCAAATCAAAAAGAAAGAAACAGTCAGTAAGAACAGGCTAAAAATATATGGTATGAAATAGCTTAACAGCTTATACAGCTTAAAGTATAGTTAAAGCAGTTTCAACAGTCAAGGAGGTATTGAAGAACGATACAGTTGTCTTTGGGAGTCAACAAATTGGTGTTGTGGGAGCTTTATGAACGAAAACATTTGTCAGATTGAATTGATGAAACTGATGAAAATACGGTGTTGTCCAAAGGCTTTGTATTTTTGGAACCACCAATTGCGAAGTTTTACAAATTCGTAGTTTGTAAATACAAAAAGACCCATGATGAGTTTGGGAGGCTCACGACGGTACTTGGTCGCTTATTTATCTTGCAGTTGAAATAAAACTTTTTCCTTCATACCGCTGTCCAGTTAGTCTTTCGATGAATTCTTATATTCTTATTTATTTAGGCTATACATTTTATTCTTTTATAAGATATGTTGTCTCTGAGCTAAGGGACGTATTGGAGAGGAGGGGTCCTCAGTACCCCTCCTTACCTCCTGAATTTTTTTGGTTTTTACCATTAACGTGTATTTTCTAATCTTTTGTATGTAATTTTTTCTTAGCTCTACCCCCTCCCCAGAAATATCATCCCCCTCGACAAAGCCAAATATATGTGCCTGTCTTAACGTTCTGCATGCGCCTATAAAAAATGTTAGTTGTTTCAATTATTTTTGTTTAGGAAAAGGACATGCCTAATAAATGGCGGATTTTCACACATTTGTGATTACAAGGAAATAATCGACGCCCTGAATGATCGAGACCATTGGGACTCCGAAGAAAGTCCTGGTATAAAAAAACGATCAACTGAAACGACTTTGAGTGCAAATAAGAGACTAGTGGATCTTCTTAAGCATATGAGAAAAGGAAAAGGTATTTGCTTTTCTTGGGCTAAGTTTTTAATAAGAGAAAGAAAATTGTTGAATGTCACACATTATTTCGAGCGACAAAATAAAATAATTTACTTTTACAAGAAAGGAAAACCGTTTTAAATGTTTCAGTAATTTTTTTTAACCTCATTTAAGTATAGTAGAAGAGGAAAAGGCTTTGTTTCATTCCCTGATTAAGTATTGACGAAAAATGAGATCGATTTCATTTTTTTTTTGTAATTGACATAAATCTTAGAAATGAACTTATACAAAAAAGAGAAGATATTTTTAGATGTTACAGTGTCTCATACGGCTAACTTAAGAAAAAGAATAGGAAAATTTAATGTTTTGCTTCTGGATAAAGTCTAGAAACAACAACAAAGGGATCCACAATAGGTGTTTTTAGGTGACAAAAGTCATAAAATTAATACAAAAAGAAAAATTTTGACATTTTGCTATTCTGTTGAACATGTTAAGTAAGAAAAAAAACAAAAGGATTTTTTTTTGTCTAAGGTAAAGTATCTAAAATAAAACGATTAGAAAAAAAACAGCTAGATATCACACTTTTTTTTAACTTGATTGAATTATAAAATTAATTTAGAAGGGGGAGCGTTTTTAAATATTGCAATATCTTTTCGACGGAACTCAAGGATGGTCAAATAGGAAAAGGACTTTTTTTTCATTGTAAAGTGTAAAAATACGATAAAAAAGATCGATATCATATTTTTGTTTTAAGCACTATAAAGTATAAAATTAATGTATACAATAGAGAAAAACTTCTTAGATTTTACAATATTCTGTGGACCTTCCTTAAGCATAGTAAAAAAGAATTGGTTATTTTTCGTTCCAGGGTAAAGTCTTAAACATTAATTACCTATTTATCATCCTATATACCCTATATTTTTTTCATCTAGTCAAATTATGAATTAATACCGAAAATGGGAGAATTATATTAAATATTAAAGTGACTTCTCATCATAAACAAAGCTTGCGAGAATAGGAAAAACTAATATCTTTTGGAGGGGTTAGATTAAAAAAACAAAACAAAAACTTTGTCAATATTGAAAGAATTTTAAATGAAACAAATAATAAAATTTAGCTATACAACAGGGAAATCCCTTTTTTGGTGGGAGGAGTTTGGCAATTTTTGCTCCAGGGAGAATATAGAGAAGAAATAAATAGATAGATATCAAACATTTCTTCTAAGTTACACAAACCGTAAAATTATTACAAAAGGGCAGAGCTCTTTTAGATCTCAAGAAATCGCACTAGCCAAAATCAAGTTTTAAATAATGAAAAAAAGGAGAAAAGGAGAAAAGTGTAAAAAGGAAAAAAACAGATTCGTATTAAAAGATCAAGCCAAAATCAATTTTTAAATAATAAGATAAAGAAGAAAAGGAGAAAAGTGTAAGAAGGAGAAGAAAAACATATCCGTATGAAATGATCAAGCCAAAATCAAGTTTTAAACAATGAGATAAAGCAGAAAAGGAGAAAAGTATAAAAAGGACAAAAAACAGATCCGTATTAAATGATTTTTTAAGTGATAAAAATCATCAAATTGAGTCATACAACAGGGGAAGGTCTTTTCAGAAACTACAATATCCTGTGGTCCCAAAATAAGTTTGAAGGAACAGGAAAGAGCAATTTCTTTCAAGGCTTAAATATTAAAATGAAAAAAAAAAACACAGAGATATCAAACACTTTCAAAGTGATCAGAATTAAAAAATTGACCCATCCAAGAATGGCAATTTTGGAATAGCATAACGTTTCATGGAAAAGATTTAGATGTAGATGAAAAGAACAGGTAATATACTAATTCAAAGTAAAGTATTAGCAAAATAAATAAAAAAAAATATCATACTTTGTTATAAGTTACCCAAATCATAAGATTAATAAGAAAGGAGAAATTTTTTAGATATCAAAATATCTTGTCGACATAATTGAAGCATGAAAGAAAATTAGCTAATGCTTCTCTTTAAGGGTAAAGTATGAAAAAAATAGGTTGATATCTTTAGGTTTATTAGTGACAGAAATCATAAAATTAATACAAGAGGGTAAATTGCGTTTTGGGATATAGGCTAAAACCTGTCAATAGAATTTAGGAAAAGACAATTTTTTGTTCCGTGCTAAAGAATAAAAAGAATAATAGATCTACACAAATTTCTGTAAATGAACCAAGCCATAGAATTATTTAAATAAAAGAAGAAGGTTGGTTTAGATGTCACAATATTCTGTTGATTTGATTTAAGAATGGCAGAATAGAAAAAAGTATCTATTTATTTGGTGGCAAAGTATTTAAAATAAAACCATAGAAACCATAAAATATCATAGAAGCCATAAAAAACAGTAAAACCATAAACTTAACACAAGAGCGGGAAATATGTTTTACCCTACAGTATTCTGTTTTACAAGTTTTAGCATGGAAGAGTACAAAAAGGTAATTATTAGTTCACTGTTAAAGCGTAATACAATAGAATTATATTTTTATATAATTTAATATATTAAAGACATAAATTTTGCCATATTTAAAAATAATGACAGTATATAATGACACTCGAGTTTAATTAATAAAAAAGAAATAAACTTAAAATATACTGCTCTGTGACAAAAAGAAAAATTGTTTATGTGTTTAAGTAAACAAAGAATACAATAGAATATATTAGATATTAGGAAGACATAGGACCAAGTGAATATTAAACAATCTTTATAAGTGACGCATATAATCAGATTAAGTTATTAAAGAGCAGATTTTTTTTTTAATATTACAATATTCGGTCAAGCCAAGTTAACTTGAAATATAATGATAAGACAGCGTTCTTTTCCAACTTAAAAAATATCATTCTGCGTTAAGCTTTTTTAAGTTACTCAAATTCCAAAATTGATACAAAATGAAAAACATCGACCTAAATTAAGAAACAACAAATAGGAAAAGGTTTTGAATTTCCTTGTTAAATCCCAAAAATCTAGGTCCTCAGTTAGGCGTCAGATACCATTAACCGTAAATAGATATAAGCTGAAAGACAAAATTCCAACTGAGTCATTTGGGCATAATCAGTGCAATTTGAAATCGAGTTTTATTTATTGATACTTCACTATAGAACAAAAGCACATTCTATATTTTTTCCCCTATGTTATTACTTTGTTTACCCTTTTGAGGCTATCTTCCGTGCGCAACAGGCCCAATATTTCTTTTTCTTCTCTAGCCATCCTTTTCTAATTTTCTTAGTATATTCTTTGATCTAGCTGTTCCAAAACTTTTTTTTGTACTGTCTTTCTTTTCTAATTTTTTGGTTTTACTTCTTATTTATTTGTTGCAAAATTTTTCTATTCTTTTCTAGTCTTTTACTGTGCTTCAGGATACACAATACCTAAGTAATTCCAGTTCATGGTGGGCGTAGCACCACCACAAACAGTAACTACTTCGAAAACAGTTCCACAAGAAAATTTGACAGCTTTCTTGTGAATCTGCATTTCCTATTCCTAAGTTTTATTTATTGATACTTCACTATAGAACAAAAGCACATTCTATATTTTTCCCCCTATGTTATTACTTTGTTTACCCTTTTGAGGCTATCTTCCGTGCGCTGCAGGCCCAATATTTCTTTTTCTTCTCTAGCCATCCTTTTCCAATTTTCTTAGTATATTCTTTGATCTAGCTGTTCCAAAACTTTTTTTTTTACTGTCTTTCTTTTCTAACTTTTTGGTTTTACTTCTTATTTATTTTTTGCAAAAATTTTCTATTCTTTTCTAGTCTTTTACTGTGCTTCAGGATACACTATACCTAAGTAACTCCAGTTCATGGTGGGCGTAGCACCACCACAAACAGTAACTACTTTGAAAACAGTTCCACAAGAAAATTTGACAGCTTTCTTGTGAATCTGCATTTCCTATTCTTGGTTTGGACTCATTACAACTGCTTCTGGAGATGGTGTTCCGGCGAGGTAGCACATCTTTCATCTGAAGCATGAAAAACACAGTCGCTAAGTGTTGGCTGAGGACAGTCGAGCGTCAATAACGTATCCCATTTATAATTGAGAGTAGAGTAGTGCACATCTTTCCAGCTTAAAATTTATGCTTAAATAACTTAGTCAAAACAATACGGAAATGAAACTAATGTTCCAAGATACCATTTTTTCTAATTTTAAAAAATCCTGCTAAGATTTTAACTCGAATTGATCACTCTTAAATTTTATTCTTAAAAGTATATTTTTTTTTCGGCTCTCTAATTCACAAAGGCGATATATTATTGGCACTGAGTTTTTTGTGCCAAAACTTCGTAATAATATTTTTCAAGCTTTAAAAAAAATCACAAAAAAATTTCTTTTTCTGAAATGGTAAAAATAGATGATAAACATTAAAAAACGAAGAATACAAAGAAGAAAATAAAAAATACGAAAGAAACAAAACGAGGCAGATTTTCAGTCGGCAGCCAAAAAATTGACGAAAAAAGAGAATTTACTTAATCAAAAGTACTTTTGCTTTTCATATTTAGCCTACGATCCATATTCTGCTGAATATACGCGAATGCTTAGTAATGTTATTTTAATTTGTCTGCTTTTGGCTTCGGCCGTGAAAAACCGGTGTAATCTGTGAGTACCTCAGTGTTGATACTAAGTCATGATTCACTAACTATGGAAGAAAAAATAACGAAAACGAGCCATTGTGCTTGCCATGTCGAGATTAGCGTTGTTCCAACATTAAATCAAAACCTTATATTTTGTTAAGATATTAGATAGCCACGCTGTATATGTGCATCATTTTGATTTTTATCAATAAGTAGGGCTGTGGTGTGATGAAGGAGTTGGACTGATTTTGACGCTCATTTTAGCTTTTGGGACTCTCACGACATTATTGCTCTCGAGCAGCATAAAGGTGCAAGATTAATTTTGGGGTCTTGAGGGAAACTTACAGAGCTTGAAATAAGCAGTGGAAAGTAAACTTTGCTGTCTCCATCTATATTTTAATATACGGAAGTGACTCTTTTGCTTAGTATCGTCTTACGCTTAAGACACATCTGGAGCGTAAGAATCGGCCATTAATAAGTTTCGAAACGGCCGAAAACTAAAACTTTAATCATTAAACAGCTATTGTTTTATTATACACATTCATTAGAATGCAAACTACATCGGAATTGCTATTTTTTTCTTTTGTACTAGTAAAAACTTATCCGATTTATTTCTAGGTCACAGAAATAGAACTATGCCATCCTCTTTTAACAGAAGATACCCACAGTCAAAAATCTGATGTGAAACTAATGGCATCGTCAGATTGATGTTTTGTATGGTAGCTATCAGAATAAAAATGCTATTGAAAGTATATTATGATATAGCCCTTAGATAGCTTTCTCGTCAAATATGCTTTTTAAAAAGCAGGAAATCTGTGAAGCCTCATACCAAACACCAACAGGGGTGATGTAACTCAGATAGTAGTATCTAACATTTTCCCTAAAATAGATTCTATATAAAATTCCTCCCAACCTTTTGCTTATATTGTCTAAGCCATAAAAAGTTTTTCAATTATTGTTCTATTGTCTTGCCTAGCTTTTAAGAAATTCAGAGATAATATTTTTCTTTGAAACAGATCATAATAGTTTTTGTTTTTTTTTTGTGAAAAAATAGCTAGCCGTGAAAGTTACTGAAGGCAAAATCCGTCTTAATCTGCCTCGGCATAAACAAATCTGTAATTGTTGTGAAAAAAAAAATCATTGTTGTTGTTGTAAAAACAGCGAAAAATAGAAGGTTTTGATGACAAAATAATCCCTGTTCTGCTTTGGGACAGAAGAGACAAACACATTAAAGTCTGACCAAACTCCTATATAAACATAGTCCTAAACAAAATATATACAGTCCTAAATAAAATTGAACAAGAGCAACTACAGTGGCCTGGGCATTTAAAAAAATGACACTCTGATTGTTTACCTGATATATTACACGAACGAAGAATAGGCTGTACAACAGCCACAAAGAAGATGACGGGAGAGGTGGTTCAAAGGCTTTTACCACCAACACAGTGCACACGTATCCAGAACAGTAACAGATAGATTGGCACATTGGGTCCTAGCTATTTGACTGCTAAGAGGAGTGGCCCCAGTCCCATGAGAATAGATGAATAAAAATCAAGAATGGGATGTGGCAAATTCCCCCGCCCTCCCCCGAAAGTTACTTCCCAGAAAATTCTTCCCACGGAAAATTCCCTGCGACAATTCCTCCCTGAAGATTTTGTCCCACAAGTGAAATAGTTCAGCTAATGGGAAATCAAGAAAATAAAAAACATGATTCTAGAATATTCTACCTACATTTCTAAATACATTTCGAACATATGGTAGAGAGTCAAAGAGTTCGAGATAACGAACTGTAAGTAAGGAGCGACTCTAGGCAATAGTTACAAAACTCTGAAAAAGGAATTTTTATTACAATTAATTAAAAAAAACTTTTTGCACAAAATAAGTTTTTCAAAGATAAGTAAAGAACTCCATTGAACAAAAAATGAGAAAAAATAAAATCAAATAATCTACCAAGCATGGAACTACAACAAATCAGCATCGATAAATAAATGAAACCCAAAACGAACAGAAATTACAATAAATAACCGAGTAAAACTCAAAACGAGCAGAAATTAACATAAGTTGGGCTCAAAACCCCTATTTCTTCCCAAGGCCAGAAGATAATTTGCACTTTACTGAAAAAAATCTAAGTGTTTTTAACTTTAATAACTTTAATAACTTTAACTCTTATTTTTTTTTATTCAAATTAATTTATTTAGCATAAAAAAATACAATCAAATTTACAGCAGCCATCTACAAAAACCCGAAGGTTTGTTTACGATGGCTGCAAATCCATTATTATGAAGCTCTACATCCACATAAAAACTATCTCTTTACGGGGGAAAATCAGCACTTGAACTAAATAACATAAAGAACATCTCCTACTCTAAAAGGATTACACTCTAGAAATCACAAGTGAGAAATATCACATATAATCCTTAAAAAATCCACTCAAAAAAAAAAAAAAAAAAAAAAAAAAAAAAAAAAAAAAGCAACAACAGAGGTAACAACAACAGAGGTAAAAAAAAATGAGATACATCTAACTAAATCAACTATGAAAAAATCAATAAGTATCAGCTAGGCTATAGAGCCGACTTCGTGCGCTTTGGCTGGGTAATTTCGCGAAAATGTGACCATTATCTGTCCAAACAATTTTCATACCAAACATTAATCAAATTCAAAATTCTAATCATTCAGATTATAACCCAAAAGGTAACGCTTCAATCTACTCTTGAGCTGGCTTACATTATCAACTTGTCTAATAGCATCCGGGAGGGAATTCCACACCCCCGGTCCCGCAAAACGAGGCAGAAACGCAGCATGTTGAGTATTCTGGAGCTCCGATGCAAGGTCATTCGCATTTCTAGTCTCATAACAGTGATAAGATGAATTAGCTTTAAAAATTTCCCAAAATACCTCCGGTGAACACTTATTCAAACATTGATAAATAAAAATTGCTAACTGGTAATCTCTTGACTGATAAATATTTAAAATTTTCAAACTTTTAAACCAATTCAACGTGCTATTTTCAAACTGAATATACTTACCTAAAATACGAACTATTTTATTCTGTAAAATTTGGACCTTTCTAAAACTTGAAATAAAACTACTAGTCCATAGCATGTAACCATACGATAAATAAGGGCTAACAATAGAATGATAAAGTGAAAGTAAAACATTTGACGGTAGTTGATTTTTCAGGCTTCTTATCACACCCAACCCTCTTGAAATCTTAACTGCCACAAGATCACAATGTGATTTCCAACTTAAATTAAAATCAAGACTAAAGCCCAAATATTTAACACTATTTACATGCTTTAAAAATTCACCGTTATAAACAATTTTATTATCTAAAACACATGAAACTCCATTTCTACAAAATCTCACGAAATTTGTTTTTGAAATATTCACTACCAAATAAATAGAATTTGTAAAACTTATCAATTCAGCGAGGGCCTTATTTGTCTTTTCAATTAACTGGTTCAGACAAGTAGCTGTAATCGTAAACACCGTGTCATCAGCAAAAGACGTTATCAGTGCATCTGATATATAAGAACGCATGGTATCAACGTAAATTAGATAAAGAAGTGGGCCAAGCACTGAACCCTGAGGCACACCAGAATTAACGATAAAAGTTTTTGAAATAGAATTTTTAATAGAGACTCGAATAATACGCTGGTTAAGATAAGATTCAAACCATTTCACAATAAACCCTTGGATCCCTAAACGGCTTAGCCTATTTAATAAAATTTTATGAACTACCGTGTCAAAAGCCTTTCTAAAGTCTATAAATACTGAAAGTACCAGTACACTTTTTTCGAGAGCACCATTGATGAAATCTGAAGGTGCTGGACTGCATGTATTGCAGAGTGGTTTTTCCTGAATCCAAACTGGGTATCTCTAAGAAAACCGTAAGTAGTCAGATGGTTATAAAGTCTTCAATGCATCACTGTTTCATACAGCTTAGCAAATAGGGGCAATATTGAAATCGGCCTCCAATTAGACGGATCAGTTTTTGAACCCCCTTTGTGAAGCGGAATAACTTTAGCCTCTTTCAGACGAGTAGAAAATTCACCTTTCTTCAAAGAAAGGTTAATCAAATAAACAATACAAGGCAACAAATATACCATAACATGCTTGAACGCTTTCAGATTAATTCTATCATTCCCTGGAGAACTTGATTTTACCAATCCTATTAGGCTATCTGTTTTAATTCTTCAACGTTCGTTTCATCTGCAGACATTTCCAATCCAACTCCCCTTTCATCACTAAACGTCTCATTAATTTCATTATTTTCATCGTATGGATTCTCACTTATTGATTCACCAGTCTTAGAAAAATATTCACAAAAGAAATTAGCCACCTCTTGATTTCCATCAACAAATTAACCATCAAAGATCAGACTAGCAGGAATCTCGGTCCTGCTAATAAATCATCTCGGTCCTTTAATAAATCAAATAATATTTACATTTTGATTACTAAATATCAGTGTATGTATATTAAACTGCTAACGCACATTCATATGTATTTTTTAATTAATTTCTGTTCGTTTTATATTGACATAGTCTTTTCATAAAAAAAGAAAATAATACTTTAAATCTTTTCGTTTTTTAAGAATTTATAGTTTGGCCTGATATTTGTATGCTGGAGAAAATTTTCAGCAGTTTTTAACAACATACACCCTCTTAAAATCTGAACACAAATAGTAGTGTTTAATTTAGTTTCATACCTCCTCTAGTTGACCTGAAATGGAAAACTTGATACCATTCGCAAAAGATCTGTTTACTTTCTTTGAAAGCTAGGATATACTTACGCTATTTTGATTTGGTTCAATTTTAAGAGCAGAAGCAGCCCCAAAAATTTGAACATAATACCTTCAGTCGTTCTTGGGATACTGCTGAGAAGCCTTATTGGGAATTAGCATTAACAAAGTACATTTTGATTTAATCTTTTGGCAACACTGAGTTTTTTTTAGAGAGAAAAAGGTTTTATTAAAAAAAATACAACACATTAACAACAAAACCCGAAGTTTATTAAACTTGTATTGGTACACATCACCTTTTACAAAACCCTACATACAAAATTACTACCAGCCAGCCTTAGACCCCCCCCCCCAAAAAAAGGACAAAAAATAATAAGAAGAAAATGAATAAATATAAATAAACGAAATAAATTAATTTCTAATAATTTCACAACCTAATTGGATACCGAAGACACAAAACTAAAAAGCATTCTTCTATTCTACCTCCTCGTCGCCCTCCCCAAAAAAAAGTGTCACAATCACTTGAGAGAAAATTCGCCCAGCAAGGATTAAAACTCATATGTAGACAAACACTGTCCTTTCAATTTACTGCGAAATTCATTTAGCTCATCAATTGTTGAAATTGCCTGCGTTAATGGTTCCCATACCCGAGGGCCAACATGTCTTATGGAAAAAACGGATCGCTTTGTAATAACCTGAGGTCGCCGAACTAGTGTTGATGCTCTAGTCGAGTAATTATGAAAATTAACTCCACTTGTAAACATTTCCCTAAAACACTCAGGTAATAACACGTGTGTATATTTAAACATAAAAAGAGCATTATAAAAACAGAATAATCCAGCCATCGGTAATATATTTACTTGATTATATCTATGTCTAACAGACATATTAGGGTTATCTCCAGTTAAAACACGTAGGGCATTATTTTGTAAACTTCTAAGGGGACGAAGGTGAATTAAAAACGTGCTTGACCACACAAGACAACCATATAGAAGGTATGGATGAACAAAAGAAAAAAAAAGCAATCTCATAATGTCTTTTGGAAAAAAGTGCTTCAGTTTCCTCATCATCCCAACATTTCTGGTGACTTTGCCACTAACACATGAAATGTGCTCTTTGAATTTAAGGCACTCATCAACAATCACCCATAGATACTTTGTCGAAACTTCCTGAGGCAGAATATTTTCACCTAACTGTATTTTTTCAATCAAAGGGTAGTAATTGCTACTTCTCCCATACATTACAAAATGGGATTTTGCATGGTTTAGCTGAAGTCTGTTAACCCTCATCCATTTCTCAATGTTTAACATGCCAGTCTGAAGATTTTGTATAAGCATTTCCCCGGTTTTTGCAGCAACAGTTAGATGCGTGTCATCAGCAAAATAAGGCAAAATAGATTTTGATGCTCCAGTATCACGACATTTTAAATCAAAAGACAGTCCATCGATAGCATTTCGCAGGTCATCAATATATATAAGAAACAGTAGTGGCCCCAAAACAGACCCTTGAGGGACACCGAATTCAACACTTTTAACTTGCGATTTAATTTCACCAGCACGGACAAACTGCTTTCTATCCTGGAGAAAAGATTCTAAAAGACGATAAAACATACCTCGAAAACCACAATTCCTCAGCTTCACCAGAAGAATTCCATAGTCCACTGCATCAAAGGCTTTCACAATGTCCAAAAAAACAGATGCAACTTTCCACCCTTGGTCCAGAGCATCGTTCACAAAAGTCGTGAGAAAAGGAAGAGCTTGATCTGTCGACATTGCTTTACGGAATCCAAACTGAGTTTTACTAAAATACTTTTTATTCTCAAGAAAATCAACCATCTTGCTACTAATCAATTTTTCAAAAACTCTCGATAAAACTGGCAGCACTGAAATAGGCCTATAATCATTCGGCAAATTTTTTTCCCCGCCCTTAAAAAGCGGAACCACTCTAGCAATTTTCATAAAATCGGGAAAAACACCAACTTTTAGGCACATATTAAATAGAACACAAACCTGGTCGCATATTTCCGAGAAAACTAACTTAAGTACACGCAATGAAAGGAAGTCAGCACCCGAAGCATTATTTCTCATGTTCCACAATGTGGTAGGTAATTCACTAGCAGTTACTGGTTTCAGATATGCATATACATCACTTTCCTCGGGTAAAAACTGGTTTGGAGCCCTTTTTGAAATTTCTATAACAACTATCTATATAAACATTATATGCCCCCATACCATAACTTACAACCCTTGCACTGATGGCTCTGAGAAGGTTATCATCCTGAAAGACCTTATTTCAAGAGCTTTCAACTACGTTGAACAAAATGGATATCTCAAAATTTTGATGTGTTTGGGAAAATTGTGGGCGTGACATTAGTCGCTCTCCAATCACTTTCAACTATTAAAAAAGGCACTAGCCCTTTCAATTTCCAATTGAATGAGCCCTTTTGAAGTTTCTAGCTTTCAATACAAACCTTATACACCCCCAGGGCATAGCTTACAACCCTTGCCCTGAGGGCTGTGGGGGAGGGGTTGTCATCCTTAAGGACCTTATTTACAAAACTTTCAACTACGTTAAATAAAATGGCTATCTAAAGTATTGATTGGATGTGTTTGGAGAAAAGATCAAATCACTTTCGACTATTAAAAAGGGACTTAGACCTTTCAATTTTAGATGAAATGAGCCTTTTTACAAGTTTCTACTACACAGATTTCAATAAAAAACTATATAAGCACCCACGGCAAAACTTAAAACCTTTGTCAATACGACTGTGGGGGTAGTAGCCTACGCAAAGGTATAATTTCCTAAACCCTAAACTGCGTGGAGCAAAATGGCTACCTCAAAATCTTTATTGGATGTGTTTGAGAAAATTGTGGGTGTGAGAGGAGTATTTGTCGCTCTCCAATCACTTTCAACTATTAAAAAAGGCACTAGCCCTTTCAATTCCCAATTGAATGAGCCCTTTTGAAGTTTCTACGCTTTCAATAAAAACCTTATACGCCCCCAGGGCATAAATTACAAACCTTGCCCTGAGGGCTGTGGGGGGGGGGTTGTCATCCTAAAAGACCTAATTTCCACAAATTAAAACTACGTTGAATAAAATGGCTATCAAGTTTTGATTAGATGTGTTTGGGAAAAGGTGGGCGTGAGAGGCGGGTTAGTTGCCCTCCAATCGCTTTCGACTATTGAAAAGGGTACTATCCCTTTAAATTTCCAATCAAATGAGCCTTTCTTAAAGTTTCTACAACAACGCCTTCTATAAAAAACCTTATATACCCACAGGGCATAACTTTGCAATCCTTGCCCTAAGGGCTGTGGGGGACTGTCCTCAAGAACATAATATCTATCTGGAAATCAACTACGCTGAACAAAATGGCTATCTCAAAATTTTGATTGAATCTGTTTAGGAAAATGGTAGGTGTGGAAGGGGTGTTAGTCGCCTTCCAATCACTTTCGAATATTAAAAAGGGCACAAGCCACTTCAATTTCCAATTGAATGAGTGCTTTTCGAAGTTTCTACGGCAACTTCTTTGATACGAAGTGCCCTGCTCTAAAGGAAAAAATTAATAAATAATACATTGTTTCAACAACGTTCTTATATGCCCCAGGGCACAACTTAAAACCCTTGCCCTGAGGATTGTGGAGGAGTGTCCACCTCTTTACTTAGTCCCCGTTTCTTGTCTCATTCTCAAGTATCTCCGTTATTTACTTAGGCAGCGCAATCGCACTGCCTATGATTTATGCAACAAATATCTATAAAAACCTTATATTCCCCCAGAGAATAACTTACAGCCCTTGAACTAAGGGCTCTGAGGGGGTTATCTTCCTCAAAGACCCAATTTCCAGGACGTTCAACTACGTTGAAGAGAATGGATATCTGAAAAATTTTTGATTGGATGTGTTTTGGAAAATGCTGGGCGTGAGAGGGGCGTTAGTCGCTATCCAATAGCTTTCAACTATTAAAAAATGCACTAGCCCTTTCAATTTCCAATTGAATGAGCCATTTTGAAGTTTCTACGACAAAACTTTCAATAAAAATTTATATGCCCCAGGGCATAACTTATAACCCTTGTAATGACGGCTCTGAGGCGGCTATCATCCTAGAAGACAAAATTTTCAGAACTTTCAACTACGTTGAACAAAATGGATATCTGAAAATTTTGATTGGATGTGTTTTGGAAAATGGTGGGCGTGAAAGGGGCGTTGTTTGCTATCAAATCACTTTCTACTATTAAAAAGGTCAGCAGCCATTTCAATTTCCACTTGAATGAGCCCTTATGGAGTTTCTACGACAATGATTTCAAAAAAAAACATTATATGCCCCCAGGGCATAATTTAAAACCCTTGCCCCGAGGACTGTGGGGGGAAGGGTTGTCATCCTTAAAGACCTAATTTCACAAACTTTCAACTACGTTGAATAAAATGGCTATCTAAAAATTTTGATTGGATGTGTTTGGGGGAATGATGGGCGTGGGGGGAGCTAGTGGCCCTCCAATCACTTTCGACTATTAAAAAAGGTACTAGACCTTTGAATTTTCAATCGAATGAACCCCTTTTTAAGTTTCTAAAACACCGCCTTCTATTAAAACCTTATATGCCCTCAGGGCATAACTTACAACCCTTACCCTGAGTGTTGTTGGGGGGTTTCCTCCTCAAAAAAATACTTTCTATGTGGAATTCAACTACGTTGAACAAAATGGCTATCTCAAAATTGTGATTGGATCTGTTTGGGGAAATGATAGGGTGGGGGCAGGGCTAGTTGCCCTCCAATCACTTTCGATTATTAAAAAGGGCACTAGCCCTTTGAATTTACAATCGAATGAGCCTTTCAATTTCGAATGGAATGGGCCCTTTTTGAACTTTCTACAACATCGCTTTCTATAAAAACCTTACATGCCCCCAAGGCATAACTGAAAACCTTTACCCTGAAGATTGAGGGGGGGGGTCAACCTCATAGACGTAATTTCGAGAACTTTCAACTACGTTGAAAATAAGGCTATCTCAAATTTTGATTGTATATGTTGGGGGAACTGGTGGGCGTTACAGAGGGGTTAGTTGCCCTCCAATCAATTTCGAGTATTAAATAGGGAACTAGCCTTTTGAATTTTTCATAGAATGAGCCAATTTTCAAGTTTCTACGACAAACCTTTCAATAAAAATCTTTTATGCACCAAGGGCATAACTTATAACCCTTGACTTGAGGGTTGTTGGGGAGTGTCCTCCTCAAAAACATATTTTCTATCTGGAAATCAACTACGCTGAACAATATGGATATCTCAAAATTTTGATTGGATGTGTCTGGGGAAATGATGGGCGTGAGGGGGGGGCTAGTTGCCCTCCAATCACTTCCGACTATTTGAAATGGTACTAGCTTTTTGAATTTCCAATCGAATGAGACTTTTTTTGAAGTTTCTACGACAACGCCTTCTACTAAAACTTTATATGCCGCCAGGGCATAAGTTAAAACCCTTTCCCTGAGGGCCCTGGGGGAGTGTTCTCCTCAAGAAAATTTTCTATCTGGAAATCAACTACGCTAAACAAAATGGCTATCTCAAAATTTTGATTGGATGTGTTTGGGGGAATGATGGACGTGGGGGGGGGGCTAGTGTCCCTCCAATCACTTTTGACTATTAAAAGGGGCACTAGCCACTCCAATTTCCAATGGAATGAGCCCTTTTCGAAGTTTCTACGATAACTCCTTCGATGCGAATTGCCCGGGTGTGGAGGAAAAAAAACACACACATTATGCCCACATCGTTCTTTACTTAGGCAGTGCTAGCGCGCTGCCTATGATTAATACTTCAAAAGAATTGGCTTTTTAAGCTAATTCCAAATATATACGGTTCATTAAAATAATTCACCCTGAGCCTGAGAAAATTAGCTTTATTTTCGCAAAATAGGGAAATCACTCCCAAAAAGGCAAGTAATCCTAATGAAAATTTCACATTCTCTTATTCAGCATATAAGAGAACATAACTGTGGAGGTTTCATAACTGTAACATAACTGTGGAACTCCTGAGTAGTAATATATCTATATATTAAAACCGTACATTCAACCGTACATACACGCCTACAAGAATATGGTCAAAAGTGTAATAGATTGAAACCGTACATTCAACCGTACATTCACGCCTATAAGAATATGGTCAAAAGTGTATACAATATGAAGCGTACAAGAAACTGTTTTTTTGTTATTGATAAGAATTGCAAACATTTCCAGAGCATGTACTCGTGGATACCTTTCCAAGCAATGTTATTAAACACGCTGTTACAATCGGAATTGTTTGATTGACATTTGCAAAAAAAGGGGGTAAGGGATTTGCGAATTGGAGTGTAACTCGAGAGTCGTTTGTTATTAAAAAATTGGACACTACAATAAGAATTGTTTGATTGACATTTGCAAAAAAGGGGTAAGGGATTTGCGAATTGAGGGTTACCAGTTAAGATAGCCCCTTGCTATGGAACATAGTAATCTAAGTGATCATTGGCTGGTCCAGTGCATGTGTAATTGAACCAGCATATCTGATGATGGAAGGCCGGAAAAAATATGACTTGACCTAGCTTTACTTCTTCGATGTGTACTGTATACTACATAAGTGGTGTTTGAACAGCTTTGTCAATTTAAAATAGTTTAACGTTAAACTATACGAAGAAGTTGATACTAAGAGGGATGTAGATGCCAAGAAAAGAATTGTAATTACGGATAGCTTTGCTTCTTCGATGTGTTTCGTATAATACATAACTGGTGGGGTGATGGCAGAAGGATCTCTTAGAGTACTTATAGTGCTTACTGTGGGCCGAGTTACTATCGAAAAACCCGTGTGAATGACTTGAAATAAAAATTTTTAACAAGAAATTGCTGAAAAGTGTTTTGGGGGAGATGGGTATTAGTCTCTTATAGACGTGTGTTGTCTGAAACCTATGATTTGGGATGGGCGGCTTGCTATTTTTGACTTTCCTGAGCTTTGTATGGGGATTAATTTTACATGAGGAGGAGGGTTTCCAGGGGTGAAATTTTCAGGGGGAAATTTTACCGATTTTTTTTCCGGAGACGTAAGCTGACTTTTAAATTAAATTTTAGCTCTTTTGTCTTAGGGATTTGCTCCTCAAATTTTTAAATTAGAAAATGAGTGCGTCGCTTTATTATTATAGAAATCAGAAATTAAATTATAGAAAGTTTCTTCAACTGAAAGTAAGGAGCACCATCAAAACTTAAACGGGTAGAAATAGAGACTGTTTCCAAAGATTTATTATTCATTAACTTTAGTGTTGTCAGTCAAAAGCTATGAGCTTGAAAAAAATTGCCTGATTATCGAAAAATGGGGAAACACCCTCCAGAAGTCGACAAGAATGGTATTGTCTTGAGGGGGAATTCTCCATGGAAGAGGGGAAGGTTATTATTACATGAAAACAGCTTCAACCGTGGCCCAGCCCCCGCGATCAGAAATTAAATTATAAAGAAGTGTCTTCAACTGAAAGTAAGGAGCAACATCAAAACTTAAACGGGCAGAAATAGAGGTTGTTTCCAGAGATTTAGGATTCATTAACTTTAGTGTCCAAAGCTATGAGCATGAGAAAATTGCCTGACTATCAAAAAATGGGGAAACACCCTCCAACTGGGGCCGAGTAGCTAGCGAAAAACCCGTTTGAATGACTTGAAATAAAAATTTTTAACAAGAAATGGCTGAAAAGGGTTTTGGGGGAGATGGGTATTAGTCTCTCATAGGCGGGTGTTGTCTGAAACCTATAAAAATAAACTATTTCCATAAAATCTGAGCTAATAAGGGTTTTGACAGTAAACTCTAGTTTTTTTTTGTAAGAAAATTGTGGAAAATACAATTCTGTGGTTCAAATGTGAAACCTAAGTCTATTTTTGGATAAAAAATAAAACTATTTCCGTAAAATCTGAGCTAATAAGGGTTTTTGACTGTAAACTCTAGTTTTTTGTAAGAAAATTATGGAAAATACAATTCGTTGGCTAATAGATGAAACCTAAGTCCAGTTATGGATCGAAAGATAAAGACAATTTTCTGGTTCAAATGTGAAACTTAAGTCTATTTTTGAATCGAAAATAAAACTATTTCCCTAAAAACTGAGCTAATAAGGGTTTTTGACCGTAAACTCTAGTTTTTTGTAATAAAATTATGGAAAATACAATTCTCTGCTTCAAATTTGAAACTTAAGTGCAGTTATGGATCGAAAAATAAGCTATTTCTATAAAATCTGAGCTAATAAGGGTTTTTGACCGTAAACTCTAGTTTCTTTTGTAAGAAAATTATGAAAATACAATTCTCTGGTTCAAATGTGAAACTTAAGTCTATTTTTGGATTGAAAAATAAAACTATTTCCGTAAAATCTGAGCTAATAAGAGTTTTTGACCGTAACCTCTAGTTTTTTGTAAGAAAATTATGGAAAAAACAATTCTCTGGTTCAAATGTGAAACTTAAGTCTATTTTTGATTCGAAAAGGAAACTATTTCCCTAAAATCTGAGCTAATAATACTTAAGGCTCTAACAATTGCACTCTATGCTTGCTCAGAGAGATAATACGGCTTTCCCGCCGGTAGTCTATGGCTGGTTATCGACACTATCTAGTTTATTGCATTTGTCAAACCAGTATATTGTTTGCAGTGGAACGATAAACACATAAGTTGTATCTATAAGAAAGTGAGGATGAAGCATTTTAAGAAAGTGTGTTCACTTGATAGTGTTATTGTAGTATTGGATGCTGACAATGAGAAGTATTTGAACTATGAAACAAGTACAAGTGGTAGCACTATTGAAAATGTTTTCGTTCATTGTCATAATAGTAAGGAATTAAACTTCTTTGGAGTACCAAAAAAATTCAACTCTTATGATGGTGGATATGCGAGATTGAGATCCCTGGAGATGATTACACTCAAAGAAAATGGCAACATAAAAATAATAGTAGATGAAGAGGGGTATCTTCTTGCTGGTGCTTGTGGTAACATATTACCCAATGTTAAACCCTATAGCCAGCTTTCGGGTATTAGCATTCAACGGAACACCAATAGAAGACAGGCCTATTATTCTCCTAATATCATAATCCATAAATTATCAACGTGCCGTAACTGTTATCTGTGTAAAAATAATGTGGTAATTGACAGAGAAATAGCGGGAAAAATAAAAAGGGCATTGCTAGAAAATATCACTAATGAATATAAAGATGAATCGAGGAAAAACAAAGTTCCAGCAAACGTTACTACCATTGATCAAATAATTAATTAACTAAAAAATAGCAAAGATGAAATGTATATTGAACATGTGGATGACCCACCCCAGTAAAAATGTGTTCATATTTAGTGTTATTGTAGCATTGAATGCTGACAAGGAGAAGTATTTGAACTCTGAAACAAGAAAATGAGGTAGCACTATCGGAAACGTATGCGTGCGTTGTCATGACAGTGAGAGTTTACATTTCTTTGGAGTACCCAAGAAATTCAATTATTCACATTCTGCATATGCGAAAGTATCATTTCCAGAGATGATTGTACTCAAAGAGAACGCCAACATAAAAATAATCGTCGATGATAGAGGACAACTCCTTGCTAGTGTTGCTGGTCACATGTTACTTATTGATACATCCTATCATCAGCTTTCGGGTATTAGCATTCGACGGAAGGTCAAAAGAAGAAAGGCATACTGTTCTACTAATATCATAAAACATATCTTGTCTACGTGCCGGAACTGTTACAAGTGTAAAAATAATGTTGTAATAGACAGTGAAATTGCCGGAAAAATGAAAAGGGCATTGGTAGAAAATATCACTAAGGAATATAAAGATAAATCGATGAAGAACAAAGTGCCAGCAAACGTTACTACCATAGATCAAACAGTCAATGAATCAAATAATACCAAAGACGAAACGTATATTGAACCTTTCGGTGGCACACCAGTAAATATTGTGTATGACTCAAAATGGAATAATGATTATTCTTCTGATTACGAACTAAGAGAAAACAATAGCTACAATATCAAGAGAGAACATCTTGAACTATTTTATGGAACAGATTCAAAATGTCCAAAGTTGCTCATTGATATTAATAATGTATCATAATATATTTTTGTATTAATATTCTACATGTCATTATTTCATTAAAAATATACTATGAATTACATCATTATGCATTCATTATTTTTAGAGTATGCTAGCATATGAAACGTTTAGAATGTCTATTGAAACATCGGAGATGTAAGAAAAGGATTTTACATACATCTATTGTCAGACACATGCGATAACATTGACAAAATCTAAGTATAAGAGTGAATAAATTTTTTCTATCAACGTTTTTATTTTTTGTTTGTTAGACTTGATAGAAATTCTGAAACCAGTTGGTAGTTGAATTCACCTCTTGGAGACACCATATAGAAATTTAATTCAGGAAATTATAAAAAAAATGAACAAATTCTTTATTAACATTCAATATCGATTGAAGTCGCTTCCTAGACAGACAATACAGCAATTTCACAAAATTTAAGTGTAAGAGTGATTAAATTCTATATCAACATCCATTTCTTGGATACATCGGAAAAAGTTGACAAAATCTAAGTACCAGAAAGAATAAATTCATTTTCAAAGTTCTTATCGGATACATCAGATAACAGTCATAAAATCCAAGTTCTATTCATTCTGGCTTCATGTATTGTTACGTTGAATATAGATTAGACCGGTTTTTCTTTCTATAGTAGAGACTAGCGTATATTTTTAGAGTAGAAAAAAAATTCTGGTTAGTCTGAAGTTGAATGTGAGAGTGTTAGGACTCTAAAAATGGATAGATTTGAGAAAGAGCGAATCATGGGGGATCTACTGTCTAAGGAAAAACGTTTGATTCTAGATGACGATTTTCTTGAGCTGTATATTCAAAGGAAGATATTTTCTCATGGAATGCCTGTCGATATTGACCATAAACTCTAATTTTTTGTAAGAAAATTATAGAAAATACATTTCTCTAGGTCAAACACGAATCTTTGGCTAGAAAAAGCTACGTGAAAGCAACTTGAACCATGGCCCGCCCCCTGCGATCAGAAATCAAATTATAAAAAGTTTCTTCACCTCTTGAATACACAATGCAGAAATTTCATTCAAGGAATTACGAAAAAATTGTAAGTAAGTAACAATGTCTGTATGTGTGTGTGTGTGTGTGTGTGTCTGTGTGTGTTTGTGTGCGTGTGTTTGTGTGTGTGTGTTTGTTTGTGTGTGTGTGTGTCTGTGTTTGTGTATTTGTGTGTTTGTGTGTTTTTGTTTGTGTTTGTGTGTGTGTGTGTGTGTGTGTGTTTGTGTTTGTGTGTGTGTTTGTGTGTGTCTGTGTGTGTGTTTGTGAGTGTTTTTTTGTTAGTGTTTTTTTTTGTTTGTGTGTGTGGGTTTGTGTGTGTTTGTGTGTGTGTGTGTGTGTGTGTATGTGTGTGTGTTTTTGTGTGTGTGTGTATGTGTATTTGTATGTGTGTGTGTGTGTGTGTGTGTGTGTGTGTGTGTGTGTGTGTGTGTGTGTGTGTGTGTGTGTGTGTGTGTGTGTGTGTGTGTGTGTGTGTGTGTGTGTGTGTGTGTGTGTGTGTGTGTGTGTGTGTGTGTGTGTGTGTGTGTGTGTGTGTGTGTGTGTGTGTGTGTGTGTGTGTGTGTGTGTGTGTGTGTGTGTGTGTGTGTGTGTGTGTGTGTGTGTGTGTGTGTGTGTGTGTGTGTGTGTGTGTGTGTGTGTGTGTGTGTGTGTGTGTGTGTGTGTGTGTGTGTGTGTGTGTGTGTGTGTGTGTGTGTGTGTGTGTGTGTGTGTGTGTGTGTGTGTGTGTGTGTGTGTGTGTGTGTGTGTGTGTGTGTGTGTGTGTGTGTGTGTGTGTGTGTGTGTGTGTGTGTGTGTGTGTGTGTGTGTGTGTGTGTGTGTGTGTGTGTGTGTGTGTGTGTGTGTGTGTGTGTGTGTGTGTGTGTGTGTGTGTGTGTGCAAGCTAGAGCAATTAAACTAGCTAATATCGATAACCGGACAATTCTTTTTTTTTTCTCTCTTTTTACCACAAACAATTTTCAATGTGTCCAAGGCAGAGCAATTTCTTCATAAATTCCACTATTAAATGCCCCCTCTCCGGCGCGCCGGAGGGGGCAAATACTTCTCATTGTCAGCATTCAATACTACAATAACACTATCAAGTGAACACACTTTCTTAAAATGCTTCACCCTCACTTTCTTATAGATACAACTTATGTGTTTATCGTTCCACTGCGTAAAATATACTGGTTTAATAAATGCACTAAACTAGATAGTGTCGATAACCGGCCATAGACTACCGGTGGGAAAGCCGTGTCGTCTCTCTGAGCAAGCATAGAGTGCAATTGTTAGAGCCGTAAGCATTATTAGCTCAGATTTTAGGGAAATAGTTTTATTTTCAATCCAAAAATGGACATAATTTTTACCTAAGAATCTTCTAATTGTGTTTTTTATAATCCTACAACAAAAAACTAGAGCTTACGAATCAAAAACGTTAGTGCCTCAGATTTCACGGAATTAGTTTATTTTTTGATCAAAAAATATTAATAAGTTTCACATTTTAATCAGAGACTTGTATTTTCCATATTTTTCTTACAAAAAACTAGAGTTTACGGTCAAAACCCTTATTAGCTCAGATTTTACAGAAATAGTTTATTTTTCGATCCATAACTGCACTTAAGTTTCACATTTGAAGCAGAGAATTGTATTTTCCATAATTTTCTTACAAAAAACTAGGTTTTACGGTCAAAAACCCTTATTAACTCAGATTTTAGGGAAATAGTTTTATTTTCGATTCAAAAATAGACTTAAGTTTCACGTTTGAACCAGAGAATTGTATTTTCCATAATTTTCTCAAAAAAAAACTAGAGTTTACGGTCAAAAGCCCTTATTAGCTCAGATTTTATAGAAATACTTTATTTTTCGATCCATAACTGGACTTAAGTTTCATCTATTAGCCAACAAATTGTAATTTCCATAACTTTCTTACAAAAAACTAGATTTTACAGTCAAAAACCCCTATTAGCTCAGACTTTCTAGAAACGGTTTATTTTTCGATCCATAACTGGACTTAAGCTTCAGATTTGAACCAGAAAATTGTATTTTCTTTAATTTTGGTACAAAAAACTATAGTTTACGGTCAAAAACCCTTATTAGCTCAGATTTTACGGAAATAGTTTTATTTTCGATTCAAACATAGACTTAAGTTTCAAATTTGAACCAGAGAATTGTATTTTCCATAATTTTTTCACAAAAAACTAGAGTTTACGGTCAAAAACCCCTATTAGCTCAGATTTTATAGAAATACTTTATTTTTCGATCGATAACTGGACTTAAGTTTCATCTATTAGCCAACGAATTGTATTTTCCATAATTTTCTTACAAAAAACTAGAGTTTACGGTCAAAAACCCTTATTGGCTCAGATTTTATAGAAATAGTTTATTTTTCGATCCTTAACTGGACTTAAGTCTCACATTTGAACCATAGAAATTTATTTTCTCTAATTTCTTACAAAAAACTAGAGTTTACATTCAAAAACCCTTATTAGCTCAGATTTTACGGAAACAGTTTTATTTTTGTTATCCAAAAATAGACATAAGTTTCACATTTGAACCAGAGAATTGTATTTTCCACAATCTATTTACAAAAAAAACTAGAGTTTACGGTCAAAACCCTTATTAGCTCAGATTTTACGGAAATAGTTTATTTTTATAGGATTCAGACAACACCCGCCTATGAGAGACTAATACCCATCTCCCCCAAAACACTTTTCAGCCATTTCTTGTTAAAAATTTTTATTTCAAGTCATTCACACGGGTTTTTCACTAGCAACTCGGCCTCCAGTTGGAGGGTGTTTCCCCATTTTTCGGTAGTCAGGCAATTTTCTCATGCTCATAGCTTTGGATTGGTAAGACTAATGTTAATGAATCCTAAATCTTTGGAAACAGCTTCTATTTCTAGCCGTTTAAGTTTTGATGTTGCTCCTTACTTTCAGTTGAAGAAACTTTTTTATAATGTAATTTCTGATCGCGGGGGCTGGGCCACGGTTGAAGCTGTTTTCATGTAAAAATACCCTTCCCCTCTTCCATGGAGAATTCACCCTCAAGACAATACCATTCCTGTCGACTTTTGGAGGGGTGTTTCCCCATTTTTCAAGCTCATAGCTTTTGACTGACAACACTAACTTTATAGAATCCTATAGCTCTTTAAACAGCCTCTTTCTCCGGCTGTTTGTTTTTTGATTGTGCTCCTTACTTTCATTTGAATAAACTTTCTATAATTTAATTTATGATTTAAACGGTAGTGGCACAACGAGCTTACATTCTATATTCCTGAACTTGTGGAGCACATCCCTATGACAAAAGAGCTTAAATTTAATTGAAAATTCAGCTTACATTTCCGGAAAAAAAATCGGTAAAATTTCCCCCTGAAAATTTCACACCTGGAAACCCCCCCCCCCCTCCTCATGTAAAATTAATCCCCATACAAAGCTAAGAAAAATCAAAAATAGCAAGTCACCCATCCCAAATCATAGGTTTCAGACAACACACGCCTATGAGAGACTAATACCCATCTCCCCCAAAACACTTTTCAGCCATTTCTTGTTAAATAATTCAAAAAAGTGCTAAAATTTAATTTAAAGTTAGATTCCGTCTCCGAAAAAAAATCTGTAAAATTTCCCCCAGCAAATTTCACCCCTGGTCACCCCCTTCGTCATGTAAAAATACTCACCGTGAACTGCTCAGAAAGGTAAAAAAGACAAATCAATCCTTCCCTAATCATAGGTTTGAAACAAAACACGCCAAAGAGATACTAATACCCATCTCCCCCGAAATAAATTTCAGCTATTTCTTGTTAAAAAATTTTATTTCAAGTCATTCACAAGGGTTTTTCGATAGTAACTCGGCCCACAGTACAGCACTATAAGTACTCTAAGAGATCCTTTTGCCATCACCCCGCCACTTGTGTATTATACGGAACACATCGAAGAAGTAAATCTATCTGTTATTACAGTTCTTTTCTTGGCATCTACATCCCTCTTAGTATCAACTTCTTCGTATAGTGTAACGTTAAACTATTTTAAATTGACAACGCTGTTCAAACACCACTTATGTATTATACAGTACACATCGAAGCTAGGTCAAGTCATATTTTTTTCCGGCCTTCCATCATCAGATATGCTGATTCAATTACACATGCACTGGACCAGCCAATGATCACTTAGATTGCTATGTTCCATGGCAAGGGGCTATCTTAACTGATAACCCTCAATTCGCAAATCCCTTACCCCTTTTTTGCAAATGTCAATCAAACAATTCTGATTGTAGCGTCCATTTTTTTTAATAACAAACTACTCTCGAGTTACACTCCAATTCGCAAATCCCTTACCCCCTTTTTTTGCAAATGTCAATCAAACAATTCCGATTGTAAAAGCGTGTTTAGTCACGTTGCTTGGAAAGCTATCCACGAGTACATGCTCTGGAAATGTTTGCAATTCTTATCAATACCAAAAAACCAGTTTCTTGTACGCTTCATATTGTCAACACTTTTGACCATATTCTTATAGGCGTGAATGTACGGTTGAATGTACGGTTTCAATCTATTACACTTTTGACCATATTCTTGTAGGCGTGTATGTACGGTTGAATGTACGGTTTTAATATATAGATACATTACTACTCTCCTGTCTAAGAAATTGTGGAGTTTTTCATTTTTTCCCAGAAGAACGATCAGGGATGTGTGTTTATTTTTTTTTTTTTTAGCAGGGATGATAGTATCGATTTGATGGTTCGAGAAGACCTGGAGATGGCTCATTCAAAAAGAGATTAAAAGCTCTAGAGTCCTTTTAAGGTAACCAAAAATATTGTTTCATGAGAAAATGGCGTTTTCTGTCATTTTGTGGCATAAAACTATGATTTAGCCCCCTGAAGGACCAAGTTTCTATCTATCACAAATTCAGAACCAGCCAATCTATTGAAAAGTATTAAACAACTGTATATTGAGCTTTTTAGTAGCGTCGGAAGAAATGCGGCATGTTCGCGCATTTGTTCCTGAAAATTTGTGTAGTTCCTATAAGTAAAGCTTGTTCAGCCGGGAAAATCTTATGATGTACATTAATGTTTGAGGTCAACATTGATCGCGCCGGTGGCGTGCCACCGCTGCTATTTTTGGCCCCACCACAGGCGGTCTTCCCTTATCGGTCGGCGCCGGATGTACGCCTAGTGGACGATATCCTATGCTTTTTTGTGAGTAAGACTTGATAGTTAAAAAAAAAAGTTCGCTGCTTAAGTTGTTACATGTTTGTTTGAAATAAAGAGCTCTGTCAATATAAGACTTACTTGGGTCTGACTTGAAATTGGACTGCTTCTTATTCAAATTAAATTAGAAAAAAAACATTCCTTTAAAAGTAGTTCAGATAGAAAAACCTTGGCGTTCTTGGTCGCAAAGGGTGAACTGTTATCAGGTTCTTTAGTTGTTGGCAGAGGTGTCACGTATAGGATGAGATGAGTGTCAGTTCCTAAATATTTTCATCCAGTCGGGTAAAACAATAAGGTCGGTGCCAATAGTCACTCGTCTAATTTTTGCAATTAGGGGAAAAATAGGCTGATGGAAATATATGACATAATGTCAATGAAAGAAAACCAGTCTCGCTCGGTAAAGAACAAAACATAAAGCAATTTTAATAGCAATATCACCAAAGGTTTGGCTAGTAGAACTTCTGGTCGGTGCCAGGGAATATTATTGCTCGTACTTCTTAGTCCCAGCCTTTTATGTCTGTCTACTTCCAACATAGGAAAGCTCTTTTACAGTTGCCATTAATTTCATATTTTCAAATTACTTTCTTTAACTTTCATTTAACCTTACTATGTTAACTCAACCCCCAAAACACGAAAAAAATTAAAATAAATAAAAATGTACAAATAAATGCAATAGGATATCATATACCATCAATTCTGCCAATATTTTGTAATGTAGGCAGAATTTTTTCAAAATTCCTTGTCCTTCATTAGTTCATTTGTCACTCCTGCCCTTTTGCTGCTCGAATTTGCATGGGGGGGATTTTCTGAGGATACTTCCCACGAGGGGAATTTCTCAGGAGGAAATTTTCCACGGGAGAATTTCACGGAGAGAGTTTTGTGGGAGAAATTTTCCAAGGGAGACTTTTCCGGGGGAATACGCGTAGCATCAAACTTAATGACCTAAAAAGAATTTTTTGAGATATTAACAGCTCTATGTTTATATGGAAGATTTAGCATGCCAAACCCAGGGTTGCCACCGGCAACACTTGAGTGTCACTTTTGACACTTTTTTTTTAAAATGGCACTTGTTAGGACACCTAAAACTATTTGGACACTTTTTAGCAAAAAGTGGCACTTTTTTTGCTAAGTTACACTAACTTACAAAAAAAGATTTTTTTCAGACAAAAAACCAGTAGGGAAACTGTTAATGTAGATATGTATCGATATCCTTTTTCTGTCAGTTAAGATTCTTATCTTAACTCCGCTAGCGGCAATTATTGGATGCAAGAATATTTCTGTGTGGTGAAACACGTAAACGTGTTTGTCTCTATCTATGTGTGAGAAATTTTTATATTCTTATTCCTATCACTGATAAGCGAAGATCACCCAGTGATCTTCCATACGAAATACTTGGCAATGAAGAGGACAGAGACAGACATTTAACTGTAATGTGGTGGAGAAGCCTTCAATTGTTTTCAGTTGTTTAGTTCCATTATTTTGTGCTGTTGCAATAATTTGTAGGCTCATAGACGATAAGTCAGTCAAGCGGTTTGAAATTCCTGAATTCAATTTTTATGTTTTATTAGTTAAGGGTTGACTACAATTCAAAGAAGAAAAGAGCAAGAAAAGCTAAGAGTGTATTTTCGTGCCACTATGTTAACAGATTTTACTATATTAACCTGTTACTGGGCAAGTGACTGGTTAACTTTACGCGTCTTTTCATCGATTTCCGTGACTCGGGCTCATGAAGCCCGGTGACTGAAAAACTCACTGGTGACATCACACAACGACTCAGCAACGTGAAAACATCCACTAAGCTCACTGGTGTCCCACAAAAATATCTAGTGACCTCTTCATTGACTGGGCCAGTGACACAAAAATGTGCTCTAACATTTCTGTTCACATTTTTCATATTTTTTCTTTGAACTCTTGGCAATGGACAAATGAATAGTCATACATAACCATCATACTAAAAACAAAATTGATACCAAAACTTCCATTATCTTAAATCCTGCGATATTATTAGCAAAGTCATAATCTATTTTCACTTTTTTTTTTCTTACTTAAGTTTATAGTACATCACTAAATAAATTGAATAAGAACACACTTCCTCATTTTAGTTATTTCATTCACACTAATTTTTGATTGTAAATGTGCTTTCATGCTGATACTCTAAATGCTCGTTTTTTTATTATAAAGGTGCTTTCCTATTGATACTTAAAATGTAAGTTGACTCTTCCTATGCCCTAGTCCCTCAAGACATCTTAAAAAAAAATTTACTGGGAGTGGCGAGAGTTCTCGTGAAACTTATTCTATTCAGGTTGTGATAAATAGATTAGATGATATAGCTGTCTTATTATTTTTCCACTAGTTTTTCCCAAATAAATTATATGAAAGAGTTAGTGTCTGAACCACTATTAGTTGTGTTGTTAATATCTCAAAAAATTCTTTTTAGGTCATTAAGTTTGATGCTACGCGTATTCCCCCGGAAAAGTCTCCCGTGGAAAATTTCTCCCAGAAAACTCTCTCCGTGAAATTCTCCCGTGGAAAATTTCCTCCTGAGAAATTCCCCTCGCGGGAAGTATCTTCAGAAAATCCCCCCATGCAAATTCGAGCAGCAAAAGGGCAGGAGTGACAAATGAACTAATGAAGGACAAGGAATTTTGAAAAAATTCTTCCTATATTACAAAATATTGGCAGAATTGATGGTATATGATATCCTATTGCATTTATTTTTACATTTTTATTTATTTTATTTTTTTCGTGTTTTGGGGGTTGAGTTAACATAGTAAGGTTAAATGAAAGTTAAAGAAAGTAATTTGAAAATATGAAATTAATGGCAACTGTAAAAGAGCTTTCCTATGTTGGAAGTAGACAGACATAAAAGGCTGGGACTAAGAAGTACGAGCAATAATATTCCGTGGCACCGACCAGAAGTACTACTAGCCAAACCTTGGGTGATATTGCTATTAAAATTGCTTTATGTTTTGTTCTTTACCGAGCGAGACTGGTTTTCTTTCATTGACATTATGTCATATATTTCCATCAGCCTATTTTTCCCCTAATTGCAAAAATTAGACGAGTGACTATTGGCACCGACCTTATTGTTTTACACGACTGGATGAAAATATTTAGGAACTGACACTCATCTCATCCTATACGTGACACCTCTGCCAACAACTAAAGAACCTGATAACAGTTCACCCTTTGCGACCAAGAACGCCAAGGTTTTTTCTATCTGAACTACTTTTAAAGGAATGTTTTTTTCTAATTTAATTTGAATAAGAAGCAGTCCAATTTCAAGTCAGACCCAAGTAAGTCTTATATTGACAGAGCTCTTTATTTCAAACAAACATGTAACAACTTAAGCAGCGAACTCTTTTTTTTTTAACTATCAAGCCTTACTCACAAAAAAGTATCGGATATCGTCCACTAGGCGTACATCCGGCGCCGCACCGATAAGGGAAGACCGGCTGTGGTGGGGCCAAAAATAGCAGCGGTGGCACGCCACCGGCGTAATCAATGTTGACCTCAAACATTAATGTACATCATAAGATTTTCCCGGCTGAACAAGCTTTACTTATAGGAACTACACAAATTTTCAGGAACAAATGCGCGAACATGCCGCATTTCTTCCGACGCTACTAAAAAGCTCAATATACAGTTGTTTAATACTTTTCAATAGATTGGCTGGTTCTGAATTTGTGATAGATAGAAACTTGGTCCTTCAGGGGGCTAAATCATAGTTTTATGCCACAAAATGACAGAAAACGCCATTTTCTCTTGAAAAAATTTTTTTGTTTACCTTAAAAGGACTCTAGAGCTTTTAATCTCTATTTGAATGAGCCATCTCCAGGTCTTCTCGAACCATCAAATCGATACTATCATCCCTGCGAAAAAAAAATTAAATAAACACATATCCCTGATCGTTCTTCTGGGAAAAAATGAAAAACTCCACAATTTCTTAGACAGGAGAGTAGTAATGTATCTATATATTAAAACCGTACATTCAACTGTACATACACGCCTATAAGAATATGGTCAAAAGTGTAATATATTAAAACCGTACATTCAACCGTACATTCACGCCTATAAGAATATGGTCAAAAGTGTTGACAATATGAAGCGTACAAGAAACTGGTTTTTTGGTATTGATAAGAATTGCAAACATTTCCAGAGCATGTACTCGTGGATAGCTTTCCAAGCAACGTGACTAAACACGCTTTTACAATCGGAATTGTTTGATTGACATTTGCAAAAAAAGGGGGTAAGGGATTTGCGAATTGGAGTGTAACTCGAGAGTCGTTTGTTATTAAAAAATTGGACACTACAATAAGAATTGTTTGATTGAAAATTGCAAAAATAGTGGTAAGGGATTTGCGAATTGAGGGTTATCAGTTAAGATAGCTCCTTGCCATGGAACATAGCAATCTAAGTGATCATTGGCTGGTCCAGTGCATGTGTAATTGAACCAGCATATCTAATGATGGAAGGCCGGAACAAAATATGACTTGACCTAGCTTTACTTCTTCGATGTGTACTGTATAATACATAAGTGGTGTTTGAATAGCGTTGTCAATTTAAAATAGTTTAACGTTACACTATACGAAGAAGTTGATACTGAGAGGGATGTAGATGCTAAGAAAAGAACTGTAATAACGGATAGCTTTACTTCTTCGATGTGTTCCGTATAATACATAAGTGGTGGGGTGATGGCAGAAGGATCTCTTAAAGTACTTATAGTGCTGTACTGTGGGCCGAGTTACTATCGAAAAACCCGTGTGAATGACTTGAAATAAAAAATTTTAACAATAAATGGCTGAAAAGTGTTTTTTTGGGGGGATGGGTATTAGTCTCTCATAGGCGTGTGTTGTCTGAAACCTATGATTTGGGGTGGGTTGCTTGCTATTTTTTACTTTTCTGAGCTTTGTACGGGGATTATTTTTAGATGAGGAGGAGGGGTTCCAGGGGTGAAATTTTCAGGGGGAAATTTTACCGATTTTTTTTCCGGAGACGTAAGCTAACTTTTAAATTAAATTTTAGCCCTTTTGTTAATTTTTAACAAGGAATGGCTGAAAAGTGTTTTGGGGGAGATGGGTACTAGTCTCTCATAGACGTGTGTTGTCTGAAACCTATGATTTGGGATGGGTGGCTTGCTATTTTTGACTTTTCTGAGCTTTGTATGGGGATTAATTTTACAGGAGGAGGGGGTGAGGAGTTTCCAGGGGTAAAATTTTCAGGGGGAAATTTTACCAATTTTTTTCCGGAAACGTAAGCTAATTTTTAAATTAAATTTTAGCTCTTTTGTCTTAGGGATTTGCTCCTCAAATTTTTAAATTAGAAAATGAGTGCGTCGCTTTATTATTATAGCGATCAGAAATTAAATTATAGAAAGTTTCTTCAACTGAAAGTAAGGAGCACCATCAAAGCTTAAACGGGTAGAAATAGAGACTGTTTCCAAAGATTTAGGATTCATTAACTTTAGTGTTGTCAGTCAAAAGCTATGAGCTTGAGAAAATTGCCTGATTATCCAAAAATGGGGAAACACCCTCCAAAAGTCGACAGGAATGGTATTGTCTTGAGGGGGGAATTCTCCATGGAAGAGGAGAAGGGTATTTTTACATGAAAACAGCTTTAACCATGGTCTAGCCCCCGCGATCAGAAATTAAATTATTAAAAAGTGTCTTCGACTGAAAGTAAGGAGCAACATCAAAACTTAAACGGGTAGAAATAGAGGCTGTTTCCAGAGATTTAGGATTCATTAACTTTAGTGTTACCAATCCAAAGCTATGAGCATGAGAAAATTGCCTGACTATCGAAAAATGGGGAACACCCTCCAACTGGGGGCCGAGTTGCTAGCGAAAAACCCGTGTGAATGACTTGAAATAAAAATTTTTAACAACAAATGGCTGAAAAGTGTTTTGGGGCAGATGGGTATTAGTCTCTCATAGGCGGGTGTTGTCTGAATCCTATAAAAATAAACTATATCCTTAAAATCTTGGCTAATAAGGGTTTTGACAATAAACTCTAGTTTTTTTTGTAAGAAAATTGTGGAAAATACAATTCTCTGGTTCAAATATGAAACTTAAGTATATTTTTGGATAAAAAAAATAAAACTGTCTCCGTAAAATCTGAGCTAATAAGGGTTTTTGACCGTAAACTCTAGTTTTTTGTAAGAAAATTAGAGAAAATACATTTCTATGGTTCAAATGTGAAACTTCAGTCCAGTTAAGGATCGAAAAATCAACTATTTCTATAAAATCTGAGCTAATAAGGGTTTTTGACCGTAAACTCTAGTTTTTTGTAAGAAAATTAAGGAAAATACAATTCGTTGGCAAATAGATGAAACTTAAGTCCAGTTATGGATTGAAAAAAAAGTATTTCTATAAAATCTGAGCTAATAAGAGTTTTTGACCGTAAACTCTAGTTTTTTGTGAGAAAATTATGGAAAATACAATTCTCTGGTTCAAATGTGAAACTTAAGTCTATTTTTGAATCGAAAATAAAACTATTTCCCTAAAATCTGAGCTAATAAGGGTTTTTGACCGTAAACTCCAGTTTTTTGTAAGAAAATTAGAGAAAATACATTTCTATGATTCAAATGTGAAACTTAAGTCCAGTTATGGATCAAAAAATAAACTATTTCTATAAAATCTGAGCTAATAAGGGTTTTTAACCGTAAACTCTAGTTTTTTGTAAGGAAATTATGGAAAATACAATTCGTTGGGAAATCATCTACGCTGAACAAAATGGCTATCTCAAAATTTTGATCGGATTTGTTTGGGGAAATGATTGACGTGGGGGGGGGGATATCTGCCCTCCAATCACTTTCGACTATTAAAAAGAGTACTAGCCCTTCGAATTTCCAATCGCATGAGCCTATTTTGAAATTTTTACGACAAAACCTTCTATAAAAACCTTATACGCCCCCCAGGGCATAACTTAAAATCCTTGCCCTGAGGGTTGTGGGGGGTGTCCTTAATATATTTTCTATCTGGAAATCCACTTCGCTGAAAAAAATGGCTATCTTAAAATTCTAATTGGATGTGTTTGGAGGAACGATGGGCGTAGGGGGAGGGGAGGGAGGGGGCTAGTTGCCCTCCAATCACTTTCGACTATGAAAAAGGGCACTAGAACTCTCAATTTCCAATCGAATGAGCCCCTTTTTAAGTTTCTACGACGACCCCTACCATATGAATTGCCCAGCTCTAAAGGAAAAAAAATAGTACATTGTGCCAACATTGTGCTTATGTGCCCTCAGGGCATAACTTAAAACCCTTGCCCAGAGGGTTGTGGGGGAGTGTTCTCCTCAAAAACATATTTTCCATCTGGAAATCAACTACGCTGAACAAAATGGCTATCTCAAAATTTTTATTGGTGTGTATGGGGAAATGATGGACGTTGGAAGGAGTAGTTGCCCTCCAATTGCATTCGAGTATTAAAAAGGGCAGTAGACCTTTGAATTTCCATTCGAATGAGCTTTTTTTGAAGTTTCTATGACAACGCCTTCTTTATAAACCTTATATTCCCCCAGGGCATAACTTAAAACCCTTGCCCTGAGGGCTGTGGGGGAGTGTCCTCCTCAAAACCTTTTTTCTATCTTGAACTAAGATACGCTGAACAAAATGGCTATCTCAAAATTTTGATTGGATGTGTTTGGGGAAATGATGGGCGTAGGGGGGGGGGCTAGTTGCCCTCCAATCACTTTCGACTATTAAAAAAAGCACTAGCCCTTTGAATTTCAAATCGACTGAGGCTTTTTTGTAGTTTCTATGAAAGCGACTTCCATAAGAACTTTATATGCCCCCCAGGATATAATTTGAAACCTTGCCCCGAGGATTGTGAGTGAGTGACCTCCTCATAAACATATTTTCTATGTTGAAATCAATTATTATAAACAAAATATTTATCACAAAATTTTGGCTGGAGGTCTGTGGGGGACTTATGGTCCCGGGGGGGGCGTAAATCAGCGTAATCAACTACGCTGAACAAAATGGCTATCTCAAAATTTTGATTTGATGTGTTTGGAGAAATGATGGGGGTTGAGGGGGCTAGCTGCCCTCCAATCACTTTCCACTATTAAAAAGGGCACTAGCCACTCCAATTTCCAATTGAATTAGCCCTTTTCGAAGTTATATACAGTTCATTAGAATATTCGCCGTGAACCTGAGAAAATTTGCTTTATTTTCGGAAAATAGGGAAATCACTCCCAAAAAGGCAAGTAATCCTAATAAAAATTTCACAATTGCATTCAGCATATAAGAGAGCTTAACTATGGAGGTTTCAAGCTCCTGTCTACGAAATTGGGGAATTTTTAAATTTTTTTCCCAGAAGAACGATCAGGGATGTTTCTTTATTTGTTTTTTTTTTCTCAGGTGTGCTAGTAGCGATTCGATTGTTCTAGGAGACAAGGAGATGGCTCATTCAAACAGAGATTAAAAGCTCTGGAGGCCTTTTAAGGTAACCAGAAATATTGCGTCATGAGAAAGTGGCGTTTACTGTCATTAAATGGCATCAACCTATGATTTAGCCCCGTGAAGGACCAAGTTTCCTTCGATCATATAGTCAGAGAGAGCCAATATATTGAAAAGAATTAAAATAACTGTATATTGAGCTTCCTAGTGGCGTCAGAAGAAATGCGGCATGTTTGCGCACTTGTTCCTGAATATTTGTGTAGTTCCTATAAGTAAAGCTTCTTCAGCCGGGAAAATCTTATGATGTACGTAGAACCCAACGCCTCGCCGGTGCATCGACCGGCGAGAGGCCGGTTGACCGCCACCAAAGTTTCGCAACGCCACCGGCACGCCGAAGGTAGGCCGCCGCCAATAGAGGCGGCGGCGTTCGGTGGACTTTGAATTAATTTTGCGGCAATTCTTTATTGCGTCAAAGGCAAAGTCGGAGCTTTTCTTTTCTTGTGTGGTTAAGTATTTCGATTTTTCTGATTAGAAATCAAGAAGCGCTTGCACTATCCCCGAATTTTCGGGAATTTCCCCGAAAATCTATGTGCCACCTCGTAAAAGAATTTGGTTCTTCAAATCCCAGAAAATCACCCAATAACGGTGCCACCCCTAGTGATTTATCACTAGTGACTATCCCTTCCAAATATTACTTTGTATACCATAATTCTTCAGTACTCTGCTACTACTAACAACAACTCACCGTAGCACCAAGCCATCCGAGGTCAACACAGCTATGCACGCTCCTCCTCCATCCCAATCTATTCAAAGCTTACCTTTTTACACCCGCCCACGAAGTTCCCATTTCTTTTAAATCTTTCTTTACGATGTCCTCTCACCCCAGACGAGGACGACCTGCTTTCTGTTTAGCCCTAGACGGTTGGCCGAAAAGAATAATCTTCTGCAATCTGTCATCCTTCATCTGCACAACGTGCCCTAGCCACCTCAACCTTTCTTTTAGTGTAGCCCTAAAGAGTGGTTATGAACCAAATTTTCCGTACAGACAGACAGACCAGACAGATACAATTTTAATATACGCGGTTCTTCATATGTTGACAAAAGTATCGTTATTGTGAAATTAAATAATAAAAACAAGTTCTTTAGCTGAAAGTAAGGAGCGACATCAAAACTCTAATAGTAAATTTTTGACATTCGGGTAACAATTAAATACCTATATTTTTAGCTTTTATTGAAAATTCATGGGCCAAGAAACAGCCTGCCAAAACAACCCACCGGATGCCAACTCTAAAGTGTAATTTTTGGAATCTCTTTTATTGTTCTATCTATGGAACAGATACAAAAATGTTGACTATTTAAAAAAACAATTAATTTCTCAGTAAAGTTAAATCTTCCACATGTAATTATGCCTATAAGCTTTTGTGTGGAACCCCTCTTTCCCTTATAAAATTATATTTTCTTCAAAAATGCCAACCTCTACATTCATAATTCATGTTTTTGTTTTGCTTATCTGAATGAAATAACTAAAACTTTTGAAGTTTTGATTGTCACTATTTGACTTACTCTGCAAATAACGACGATGAGCACACTGCATTCCCATATAAAACCATACAACAACCAAAACAATAGGTAATTTCTGAGACAATGAAACTCGCTCAAACCTGAAACGAATATTTTTGGCCTATATCAAAGGGCCGTCCTCAGCTAAACATATGTACTTAAAATAAGACTTACAGTAAATACAACCTTTAAAACTAACATTAAAAATTAAAACAGCCCCAGAATCCTTACTTCAACTAAGTTTAACCGGGACTGATAGATAAAACAAAACAAAATTTTATTTTTATTGTTTATTTTTTTCTTAATTTCTACTGTCTTTTTCTGGGCTCTGCCGAGTGTTTTTGTGACGGGTTATAAATGAAATGATGATGATGATGATGAAACTACACAATTCATTCAGGTGAAATAAAATTAAAAACACATTTTTTCATTTGTTGCCTCGTTTCGTTTGTTTTACTTAACAGCACTTATCAGCAATCCGTTATAATTTTTTCTATCGTTGCTCTTTAATTAACTGATTTTTATTTCCGACGGAGGAAAATGAGCGTAGATTCAATCTCACTTAACTATGCTTGATACTTTTTTTTGTTTCAATAGTTTATTCAGGGTTGCATCCAGGATTTTTTTTGGGGGGGGGGGAGGTTTACCAAAGGAGGGGGCGGGGTAAATTTTTTTATTCATTTTTGTTACGTTTTTACGAGTCGGAACAACATTTCAAGGGGGGAGGGGGCTCAAAACCCCTAACCCCCTGGATACGGCCATGACCTTATTGTTATTTTTTATCCTCTTTACCTATTACCATTACTTGAATGGCAATTTGTTTGTGGAGTGTCAGTGTGGGGGTTTAGATTTTTTTTGGGGGGGGGGATAGTTTCGAAAAATTACGGGTTCAGTCCTGAAAGCTAAAAAAAAACATTCCCTTTCTACGGCTATGTCCGCTCCCTTATTTTTAAGACTTGTGCTGAAATGCAAATCTAGACCTAACTATAAATAGCCTTACTTTGCAGATATTACCGATTCAGTTTTGTTGCAAATTTGAGCGTAATATTGAATGTGTTTTTACTAACATGCAAACGTAATAGAATGTACAAAATCGTTAAACAGATACGCTTTTTTGTTTTTAATTTTAGGTGAATGGATGTTATTCTTGGCATTTTTCTTAAGATATCGAAACGGAGATAAGAATGAGACCATGGACATCATTGACAATGATGAATTCTCTTTGGAGAAATATAATCTATAAGATTTAGGTTTCTATTGTACTATTACCACTATTGTCTCTTATGTTACCTTTTTCGGAGCTGGTGGATTTCTTCACGTATGTACTATTTCATTATGCTCGTTTGTATTTATTTCCTCTTTATTATTTTTTATAAATCAGACCTGAACATTTAATTAGAATTTATTTTGTCGCATCGCTCTGCTCCATGCGAAAGGATTATTTGGCATATTTTCTGAAAATGAGCTATTATACTCCTAATCCTTCAGCCGCAAAGTAGGCATTAATTCTGTTTGAAGCAATTAATACCAAAGAGTAACATAATATATGCTAATATACATATATATATATATATATATATATATATATATATATATATATATATATATATATATATATATATATATATATATATATATATATATATATATATATATATATATATATATATATATATATATATATATATATATATATATATATATATATATATATATATATATATATATATATATATATATATATATATATATATATATATATATATATATATATATATATATATATATATATATATATATATATATATATATATATATATATATATATATATATATATATATATATATATATATATTAAACAAAAAAATTAAATTGCAAGTGCATAACATTTAACACATTTAACATTCAATAAAAGACACTAAAAAATAGCTGATAAATAAAAGAGAGAGAAACAGAGAAATAGAGAGAAAGAAAGAAAGAGAGAGAGAGATTTAAGCAATTCATTAGAGCGTATTCTCTTCCCTTGGCAAAATCGAGACTGGCTTCAATTCAAACCAAACAATATTTGACAACAACGCTTTAAACTAAAACAACAGACACAAAATTATGCAAAACACTATTGTAATACAATAGAAGCAAGACATATCTTACTGTTTGCGTAATAAGCATTAGAAAATTCTAAGAGCTAAAGAGGTGATAGTTCGAGTGATCAGAGACAAAAGATTAAGTAATTCTAATAAACCTAAACGACCACCAAGAAACTGAAGAAAAGTAAAAATACCTCTATTATTATTCTCCACTATTTTCTCGTGCGTATCATTTTTCTGAGTATGCCAATTCCTTCGGGTATATACTATTTCTCTTGTAAACATTTCTGTTTTGTTTTCTATTTCATTTCTAATTTTAATCTCCAATTGTTGCAATTGTTTTCTTAAATCAAAAATACCTTTTTGATTAGCTTGGATGTAAAAATCGTCAAAGTAAAGGATATTGGAGTACACAAATTTGCAGGAATCACTAAAAAAAGGGGAGGGGGTACACTACTCAAAATCGGTTGTAGTATTGATGGAAACTAAACTATTGAGTTTAGTATATTTCAAGTAATTGAATACAAGAGCAATCCATTTCTCTTAAAGTCAGTCTCCATTTGGCAGATTTTGCCATTCTACCATCTTGCGGAAAAAGCAACGTCGAAGATGTCAGCAAGCTGCCAATATGGAGCCGGAAAAGAAGTCTAAATTGAAATAAAATTTGCAGATTGGCAGTGCAGATTTACTTAATCTGCCAAATGGAGACTATTTTAAAGTTTCGGTCATTGCTCAGTTGCAAAACGTTGGCTATGCGCGAAAACCAAGTACAAATTGGATTTTAGTACCGCATTAGAGCTCAGATAGACTTCTGACAAAGTTAGAACTTATCTCATTTCACCATTCATTCAGAACTTATCACCATGTCAGTCTAAAGCTGGGACTTAGCTGGTTTTGGCACTGGTCGGGATTTGACTTTTTTTTTAACCGAGTCAGGAGATATATTTTTTTCGTACCTATTAAACTTACAGCTATGCTGGAAATATCTGTAGTTTAAACTAAGCTTATTTTTACATGAAGTTAGTTTAGTCCTCAGCGTAGACTTAGCTCTATCTGGCACCAAGCCAAGACTTGTCTTGTTTGCGGAAGTTCTCAAGGCCTAACTTTTGGCCCTCCAATAACACATAATGAAAATCCTTCCCTTTTCCAGATTAGAAAAGGTGCAACTTATCTAACTTTTTGCAAAAGTCTTGGCAGGGATGGGAGTGGGCAGTTAAAGAGTAAAGAACTAAATAAAATTTCATCAAACCAAAAACTAATTAAGATTATAAGTGGTGCACTGATTAAGAGGTACAGTATGTCTCGTGTCTGTGAAGTGAAGAAACAGCTATTTGTATACTTTGGAATTTCAGTCGTTTCTTTTTGATGTGCATTTTGTGGATCAATTAACCTTTTTAAGTAAGATAACCAACTAGAAATTCCCATCCAGTGGTATGGGAGGCCAAATACCCACCAAGGAACAAAAAACTTTAGGAGGGATCTGGGTGTCTTCTGATCAAACAGTAACGAACTGTAAGTAAGGAGCAATGCGGCTCAATAGTAACCGGAACTCTAAGAAACAGAGTCTTAATAACAATAGATACATCAAAAGGGTCAAATTTTGGTGCTTATTCAAAATATCTAAGATTCATAAAATTTAATGGTACCCATTAAAAGTTAAGAGCCAGAGAAAATTTGCCCAATTTTTGAAAAAGGAGGAAACACTCCCAAAACATCTTGTGATCTTAATGAAAATCACTCGATCATATTCTGCATACCAGAGAACCCTAATGTAGAGGTTTCAAGCAAATATGTACAAAAATGTGGAATTTTGTATTTTTTGTCAGACGAAAGATCACGGATGTGAGCTTGTTTATTTTTTTTCCAGTGGTGATCATATCGAACCAGTGATCATAGAAGATCAGGAGAGGGCTCATTTGATCGGAAGTAAAAAGTTATAGTGTCCTTTTTAAGTGACCAAAATATTGGAGGGCAGCTAGCATCCCTTCTACGCTCATGTTTCCTCCAAAGATACACGATCAAAATTTTGAGATAATCATTTTGTTCAGCATAGTAAAAAAAATATAATAACTATGTCCTTGAAGATGACTTAACCCCCCACAGTCCTCGGTGAAAGGGCTGCAAGTTATGTCCATTTTTTACATATAGTGATGGTTATTGGAAAGTATACAGGTGTTTTCGGGGAGGGGGGATTTTTCTGGTGGGAAGATTACGTAGTAGGATCTTTCCATGGAGAAATTTTTCGTGGGGGAAAGGAATTTTCAACGGAGGGGGAGCCGGATTTCCCAATATTATTTACAAAACTATCAGCAATTAAATAAAAAAACTTGTTTTTTTAACTGAAAGTAAGGAGCAAAATTAAAACTTAAAACGAACAGAAATTAGTACGTATATGAGGGGGGTTGCCCACTCATCAATACACCGCTCTTTACGCTAAAGTATTTTTTAACACTTTTAAATAGCTATTTATTCTAATTAAATGGCCTTTGTGGTTCAGGTCTTCGTGAACTGGGACAAATTTCGAACTCTAGCATAAGGAGGGAGGTATTGACGAGGGGATGACCCCCCTCATATAAGTGATAATTTCTGTTCATTTTAAGTTTTAAAGTTACTCCTTACTTTCAGTTGAAAAAACTTAATCTATAATGTTTTTATGACCTATTTTTCTATAAAAATTATTCTTTGAAACACAAGGAGGGCACATGGCTTATTACTAATTCAATGTTATAGCCTTGACTAGATTTTCAAATGTATAATATTCATAACTCTTGATTTCATCATCAAACCGATCTTTATTTCATCATCAAACCGCTCTTGATTTCATCATCAAACCGCTCCTGATTTCATCATCAAACCGCTCTTGATTTCATCATCAAACCGCTCTTGATTTCATCATCAAACCGCTCTTGATTTCCTCATCAAACCGCTCTTGATTTACTCAACAAACCCCTCATGATTTCATCATCACCCCGCTCTTGATTTCATCATCAAAGCGCTCTTGATTTCATCATCAAACCGCTCTTGATTTCATCATCAAACCGCTCTTGATTTCATCATCAAACCGCTCTTGATTTCATCATCAAACCGCTCTTGATTTTATCATCAAACCGCTCTTGATTTCATCATCAAACCGCTCTTGATTTAATCATCAAACCGCTCTTGATTTCATCACCAAACCGCTCTTGATTTCATCATCATCCCGCTCTTGATTTCATCATCAAACCGCTCTTGATTTAATCATCAAACCGCTCTTGATTTCATCATCAAACCGCTCTTGATTTCATCATCAATCCGCTCTTGATTTCATCATCAAACCGCTCTTGATTTCATCATCAAAACGCTCTTGATTTCATCATCAAACCGCTCTTGATTTCATCATCAATCCGCTCTTGATTTCATCATCAAACCGCTCTTGATTTCATCATCAAACCTCTCATGATTTCATCATCAAACCGCTCTTGATTTCGTCATCAAACCGCTCTTGATTTCATCATCAAGCCTGAGAAAATTTAAACTACTACTGCTTACACCTCATTTCAGCTACGAGCGGCCTAAGGCTAAGACAGCTACAAACACTTTACTCCCCTCCCCCACCTATATCCTTAAGGAACAGCTTCCCTCTAGGGAACTATAGCCTTTTAAACATCACGTCATTGCACAGGATAAATTTGAAGGACTTTAAGAACGGAAGAAACATTCCTTAAAAGGGGGGTTGTGTTGACGAAAATTTCGTCTCCAAATTCAAAGTGGCTCAGAATTCAAGGGTAGAGATTTATAGCTCATATCTAAAATAAATTAAACTGTATGTAAGGTACGACACGACTCAATAGTAACTGAATCTTTAAAAAACAGAATTTTGATATCAGTAGATACATAAAAAGAGTCATCTTATTGTGCTGATTCCAAAAATATAAGACTCGTCAAATTTAGTGTTACCTATTAAAAGTTAAGACCCTGGGAAAATTTGCCTGATTTTCATAAAAGGTGAGAGACATCCCCTAAATATCAAGGAATCTTAATGAAAATCAAACTATCAGATTCGGCATATTAGATAACCCTACTGCAGATGTTTCAAGCTCCCATATAGAATAATTTGGAATTTTGCATATTTTGACAGAGGATATATTGAGGATGCGTGTTTATTTGTTTTGTTGTTTTTTTTTAACCAGGGATGATCGTATCGAAATAGTAGTTCTAAAAGATTTGGTGTGGTGCGTTCGAACGGAAATTAAAAGTTCTAGTGCCCTTTTTAAGTGATTAATTAAAAAAAACTTTCCGAAAAATAATCTTTTCAAAGAAAAGTAAAGGCCATTTTAAACTTAAGCTTAGCAGATACAGATACCTTTTAAAATTAAGACTCAAAATGACCAGAAATTACTATTAAAGAATAAATGAAACCCAAAACAAACAGAAATTAAATAAGCAATCATAGCAAAAACATACGACAAGTAATAGTATAAATGAATAAATAGATCATAAAGCGAGTAATGCTTAGATTGAATATGAATATCAAGCTTAAAACGAAAATGAATATTTTCCTATTGAAGTATAAATGCAACTTAAAACAAACAGAAATTAAATAAACAATCAATGCAAACAAACATACAATAGATATTAATGTAAATTAGTAAATAAATCTTAAAACGAGTGAAACGTAAATTGAATATGCAAATCAAGTTTGAATCGAATAAAAATAACAGAAAGCAAGAATTTGGGTATCATCTCACTGCAGAAGCCTAAAACCTACTGCGTCATTGGCGCTTTACTGAAAACGAATTATGTTACAAATGTTTTCTTTTTTACTTAATATTGAAAATAAATAATAAAATTAAAAAACATTAAAAACGAATATAGTTTCCCTACAAACAAGTGTATGGATACTGGCTGCTTTTCTAAGTGTAAACAAAAGCCAAAAGCCTACTGCGTCATTGGTGCTTAAATGAAAACAGATTATATTACAAATAATTTCTTTTCCAGTTCTTGCAGTATTGAAAATCAAAATACAATTACAGTGAAATAAATTCTTGAACTGATGGAACTTCCGACAATTAATATAATTATACATTAAATATTCAATTTGATGTTGTTTATACTTTCCAAGACTGTTCAAGACGCATATAGTTTTCAGTAAAGCGCCAATGACGCAGAAGGTTTTAGACTTTTATAGTGAGAGAAGGAGGTCATACCCAAACTCTTGTTTCTGGTGATTTTTTTTTTGTTTCAAGCTTGATTTGCATATTCAATTTAATTTTCACTCGTTTTAAGATTTATTTATTAATTTACATTAATATCTATTGCATGTTTGATTGCATGGATTGTTTATTTAATTTCTGTTCGTTTTAAGTTTCATTTATACTTCAATAGGAAAATATTCTTTTTCGTTTTAAGCTTAATATTCATATTCAATCTAAGCATTACTTGCTTTAAGATCTATTTATTCATTTGTGATATTGCTTGTTGTATGTTTTTGCTATGATAGTTTATTTAAATTCTGTTCGTTTTGGGTTTCATTTATTCTTTAATAGTAATTTTTGGTCGTTTTGAGTTTGAATTTTAAAAGGTATTTGTATCTGCTCAGCTTAAGTTTAAAATGGCCTTTACTTTTCTTTGAAAAACTTATTTTTCGGAAAGTTTTTTTTAATTAATTTTTGTTTATTTTTGATTGCAACAAATTTCAAGTTTTTAAAAATTCCTTATTATAAAATCGAACTTTAAAAAAAAATAATCAAATATTCATAGAAGTAACAAAACTGGTATCAAAGTAACAATATCAAAGTTAAAAAATGGATTTATGTCAACCTCGGACTGTTTATTGTCTGATATTTGAAATATTTATAACAAAATTGTTATCTCAAAATTTTTATCGGATGGGTTTGGGAAAAAATGGCGTGGCGGGAATACATTTAGCTTCGGTCTTTTTTGACTCCTTAAAAGTGAGCTAGAACCTTCTACTTTCAATCAAATGAGCTCTCTCTGAAGCTTATACGAGTATCTCTTCTATAAAAACCATATAAATCCACAGAGAATAACTTACAACCTCTATCCCTGGGCCCTGAGGGATTGTGTCGAGCCTGGAGTCTTAATATCTGATGGTTGAATTATTTTTAACAAAATGGTCACCTGAAATTTTTATCGGATGGGTTTATCCATCCGACACACCCAAAGGCGTGGAGGGCGGGAGGGGCCATTTGCCCTCTGATCTTTTTTCACTCTGAGGAAATGAACTACAACTTTTAATTTCCATTCAAATGAACCCTCTCTGAAGTTTATACGAGCATACCTTCCATAAGAACCATATATGCCCCCAGAGCAATACTTATATTGCCTGCTCCGGCCCTGGGGGGGGGGAGTGTGTCGACACAGGAGTTTTGCCTATCTGATCTTTAAACTATTTTTAACGAAATAACAATACGTAAAGTAGTTTTTGTTATATAATCTTTGAACTATTTTTAACAAAATGGATACCTCAACTTTTTTTTATCAGATGTATTTTGGGAAAAAGGGCCTGGGGGGGGACAGTTGCCCTCTGATTACTTTTGACTCTTAAAAAACACTAGAACTCTTGATTTCCAATCGAATGAGCCCCCTTTGAAGTTTATACGACGACTCCTTCTATATGAAGTGCCTCTGGGGAAAAAAATAGAGTGTTTGGGGATGCTAGCTGCCCTCCAATCATTTTTGACTCTTAAAAAAGTGAATTACAACTTTCAATTTCCAATCAAATGAGCCCACTAGGAATTTTTTACGACATCCCTTCCATAAAAACCATATATGCCCCCAGGGCATAGCTTACAGCGCCTACCCCCGGGCCCTGGGGGGCTGTGTCGACACCGAAGTTTTTGTTATTAGAACTTTGAACTACTTTTAACAAAATGTCTATCTCAAAATTTTTATCTGATGCATTTAGGGCGTAGAAGAGGGGGAAGCCCTCGAATCTCATTTGACTCTTAAAAAGTGAACAAAAATTTCAATTTCCAATCGAGCTTCCATTCCATAAGAACTATATATGCCCCTAGAGTATTACTCATAACGCCTGCCTCAGGGCCCTGTTGGATTCCATCGATACAGGAATTTTTTTTATTTATCCTTTGAACCATTTCTAATGAAATGGCTATTATAGAAAATTTATCGGATGGGCTTTGGGAAAAAAGGGTGTGTGGGGGGACTAGATGCCCTAGGATATCTTTTGACTCTTAAAAATTGAACTAGAACTTTTAATTCCTAATCAAATGATCCCCCTCTGATGTTTATACGAGTATCCCTTTCATAAGAACCATATAGACCCCCATGACAGCACTTACAACGCCTATCCCCCGGGCTCTGGGGGGCGTGTTTGTTATCTAATTTTTGAACAGTTCAAAACACTGGATATCTCAAAATTTGTAGCGGACGGGTTTGGGGAAAAAAGAGCGTGGGGGGCTAGTTTAACTGTTTTGACTATTAAAAAGTGAACTAGAACTTTCAATTTCCCATCAAATTAGCCCTCTCTGAAGTTTATACGAGCATCACTTTCATAAGAACCATACATGCCCTTTGGGCATGACTCAAAACACCTTCCCCTGTGCCCTGGGAGGTTCTATTGACACCGGATATTTTCTTATCCGACCTTTGAATTATTTTTAAAAGATGTCTATCTCAAAATTTTCATCAGATGGATTTTGAAATAGAAGGCGTGGGGGGGGGGGGGCTAGCTGCCCTCGGATATCTTTTGACTATTAAAAAGTGAGCTCAAACTTTCAATATCCAATCAAATGAGCCCTGTCTGAAGTTTATACGAGCATCCTTTTCATACAAACAATATATGCCCCAGGGCATAAGTTACAACGCCTTCCCCCAGGCCCTGGGGGTTGTGACGACACCTGAGTTTTTGTTATCCAACTTTAGAGAAATTTTTAACTTAATGGCTATCTCAAAATTTTTATTAGATGCATTTGGGGAAAAAGGGGCGTGGGGGGGCTAGTTAACCTCCAATCTCTTTTGACTCTAAAAAACTTGACTAAACTTTCAATTTCCAATCAAATGAGCCATCTCTGAACTTTTTATGAGCATTCCTTCAATAAGAACAATATATTCCCCCAGGGCATAATTTACAACACCTGCTCTCGGGCCCCGGGGGGCTGTGTTTACCCCTGAGTTTTCGTTATATGGTCATTGAACTATTTAAAAAAAACTATCTCAAAGTTCTTATCTGTTAGGTTTGAGGAAAAAAAGGCGTGTAGGGGGGGGGGGGGGCTAGGTACCCACCAATCTCTTTTGACTCTTAAAAAGTAAACTAGAATTTTCAATTCTCAATCAAATGATACCTCTTTGAAGTTAATACGAGCATCTCTTCCATAAGACCCATATATGCCCCCAGGGCATAACTTACAATGCCTCGCCTCGGGCCCTGGTGGGTTGTGTCGATACCGCAATTTTTGTTATACGATCATTAAACTGTTTTTAACAAAATAGCTATATTAAAATTTTTATTGGATGCATTTGGGAAAAAAAGGTTTGGGGGTGGGGTGAAGCTGGTTACCCTCCAATATCTTATGACGCTTAAAAAGTGAAGTAAAACTTTCAATTTCCAATCAAATGAGCCCTCTCTGAAGTTTATACGAGCATTCCTTCCATAAGAACCATATATACCCCCAGGGCATAACTTATAGCTCTTGCCTCTGAGGACTGTGGGGGGAGTGTCCTGCTCAAACATATAATTTCCAGAACTTTCAACTAAGTTGAACAAAATGGCTATATCAAAATTTTGATTGGATGTATTTGGGGAAATGGTGGGCGTGGAAGGGGTGTCAGTTGCCTTAGAATCACTTTTAACTATTAAAAAGGGAACTAGCCATTTAAATTTCAAATCGAATGAGCTCTTTCTGAATTTTCTACGACAACGTTGTCTATACAAAACCTTATATGCCCCCAGGTCATACCTTACAACCCTTGCCCAGAGGGCTCTGGGGGAGTTGTCATCCTCAAAGACCTAATTTCCAGAACTTATTACCACGTTTAATAAAATGGCTGTCTCAAAATTTTGATTGAATGTGTTTGGGGAAAAGGTTGGCATGAGAGGGGGGTTAGTTGCCCTCAAATCACTTTCGACTATTAAAAAGGGCACTAGTCCTTTGAATTTTAAATCGAATGAGCCTTTTTCGAAGTTTCTAAAACAACGCCTTCTATAAAAACCTTATATGCCCCCAGGATATAACTTAAAACCCTTGCCCTGAGGATTGTGAGGGAGTGTCCTCCTAAAAAACGTATTTTCTATCTGGAAATCAACTACGCTGAACAAAATGGCTATCTCAAAATTTTGATTGGATGTATTTGGGGGAATGATGGGCGTGGGTGTTGGGCTAGTTGCCCTCCAATTACTTTCGAATATTAAAATGGGCACTACCCGTTTGAATTCCCAACCGAATGAGCCTTTTTTGAAGTTTCTACGACAGCGCCTTCTATAAAAACCTTATATGCCCCCAGGGAATAACTTAAAACCCTTGCCCTGAGGGTTTTGGGGGAGTGTCCTCCTGAAAAACATATTTTCTATCTGGAAATCAACTACGATGAACAAAATGGATATCTCAAAATTTTGATTGGATGTGTTTGGGGAAAAGGTCGGCATGAGAGGGGGGTTAGTTGCCCTCCAATCACTTCCGACTGTTAAAAAGGTCACTAGCCCTTCGAATTTCCAATCGAATGAGCCTTTTTTGAAGTTTCTACGACAACGCCTTAGATAAAAACCTTATATGCCCCAGGGCATAACTTAAAACCCTTGCCCTGAGAGTTTTGGGGGAGTGTCCTCCTGAAAAACATATTTTCTATCTGGAAATCAACTACGATGAACAAAATGGATATCTCCAAATTTTGATTGGATATGTTTGGGGAAAAGGTGGGCTCGAGGGGGTTAGTTGCCCTCCAATCCCTTCCGACTAATAAAAAGGGCACTAGCCCTTCGAATTTCCAATCAAATGAGCCTTTTTTGAAGTTTCTACGACAACGTTTTCTATTAAGAACCTCATATGCCCCAAGGGCATAACTTACAACCCTTGTCCTGAGGGCTGTGGGGGAGTGTCCTCTTTAAAACATATTTTCTATCTGGAAATCAACTACACTGAAAAAAATGGCTATCTCAAAATTTTTATTGGATGTGCTTGGGGGAATGATGGGCGTTGGGGTGAGGAGGCTAGTTGCCCTCTAATCACTTTTAACTATTAAAAAGGGCACTAGAACTCTCGATTTCCAATCGAATGAGCCCCTTTTGAAGTTTCTACGACGACCCCTTCCATATGAAGTGCCTCTTGGGAAAAAATAATAATAATAATAATAATAAATAATAAAACATTGGAGCCGTATGGCCTTTACTATAGGCAACGCTATAGCGTTGCCTCTGACTAAAAAGATAGGACTGCAACTAGCCCCCCTCGAACGCTCCTTTTCCCCAAAATTGGCTGATCGAAATTTTGAGATATTTATTTTGTTCATTATATTTGAAATATCTAATAACTATGTCTTCAGGGGTAATATGACCCCAACGGCCCTTGGGGAGAGACCTGTAAGTTATGAAATTTGCCCATTGTTTTGCGGGTAACTATTCTTGCCTGTTTGATGAAGCTACTGAAGTCCTCCTCCTCTTTGCTCGCTCATATCTATGTGAGGCCGGATTTTTGGCTGTGGTTTAAATTAAAACTAAGTAGAGAAATAAATTTAATATATCAAACTCATTGTTATTAAAAATAATTAAAGTTGAAATTGATGCTAAAACTGTAATTAAGATAAATCAGAAATAAATAAATCCTTCCCATAAAAAAAAACTTTGCAAAAAAACTTGCAGGTGTAGTTATGTAACCAATAAAAAAATATTTAAGTCCTGTTTCTTATTTTAACAATCTTTAATTCATATTCGTGACGCTTGTAATTTTTTTTTTTCATTTCAATTAGAACCAAAAAGTTCAACTACCAGCCAGTATGGAATTTGAGCATTACCATTATTGATGCTCCCGACCGCAACCCACTCAATATTCGCTCCCAACCCATTGGTGGGTCACAACCACAGTAAATAGATATGTACAGTAGAATCATTCCCTATCTCAACCATTGTACAAAGCCGGACCGAGATGTAAGTGCTCCGGAGAACGTTAAACCATAAGCAACATTAGATTTTTTCACGGGTAGATAAGTCAGATTTCTCTTGAACGCAAAACTTGGCATCACCTTAGTAACACTAAATTTTAAAGAATCTAATTTCAAATGTATTTATTTCAATACTTATATAAAATGGGCAGTTAGGAGTGTAATGTTATTACTAGATGGTTTTTAGAAATTATAAGTAGGTTGCAAAGTCTCGAGTTAGTTTCAAAGGCATTTTGAGAAAGTTTCTGTGAAAATATTATTATTATTATTATTATTCTTTTATTACCCGTCAAAAAAAGGTACAAAAGGTACAGTAGACGGAGTAATCACTAAAGAAAACAAAAAGAAAAAAAAGAAGAAAAAGAAGGACACAAACACACATTGAAAATTCAAATACATGACAAAAAAAAACACTTCATTACATTAATACGAACAATGATGCCAACGAAAGGATGATAAAAGTTTCATTTAAAACAGGAGAGAGATTTGCTAATACTAATATTATTATTATTAATGTTATTCATTTAATACCTTTCAAAAAGAAAGGTACATATACGGAAAAAACCCTAAAATGACCAAAAAAAATAGAGAGAGAAAAAAAAATCATTACATGCATGACATTAATACAAAAAAAAAACTATTGTGAACAAATTGGTGACCATGGATGATTAAACTTACTTTGAAAACGGGATAGAGATTTATTAATGCTAATATTAGGGTCAGCTAGCTTATACAAATTGATAATTTTACGGTTTCTTGTCCAAGGGGGCAAATTTAGAAGATATTTAGCAAATCTGAAAAAAAATTAGTCGTAGGTGCTTTTTATCTGTAACTGTAAAGAATTTCCAGAAATGAGCAATGTAAAGCATATGTGGAAGGGTTGTGGCGTTGTAAATGGACGCTAGAAGGTAACCGTTGAAGCTTAGTTTGCTTTTTTACGATTCCAGCGCAAAAAATGCTAATTTTACGATTAACGTGAGAAATCAGCAAAGGACGTGTGGGGCCGATAGATGTGCCAATTGGAAGGCCCAGGTATGTTATATGATCTGCGGGTTTAACAAGAGAACCGTCTATATTTATAAGAGAAGTAGAGGGATTTCGCCAATTGAAAAGGATTACTTCAGATTTCTCAGGATTAAAAGACAGACCAATTTTTTGAATATTCAGCGGTCCAATGGACGAGGACATACGAGAATATGGGCGGAGCTTTTATACGCGCCAAGGCTGTAGTAGCCAAATATTACTGAGTTGTGATTCTACTGTATATTATTTATATACAGTGGTCATAACCCATAGTTTGGGAACCACCGGTCCAGAAAAAAAACTATTCGTATGCGAGTCCAGGGGACTTGTTGATCATGTGTCAATCCTATGACACGGTATTCCACCTGAAACTACAAGTGGCCGAGCCTATTAGACTTGGGTAACTTGTTCGACTGTAAGTCCAATAAATTCAGTCCTCTATTTTGCATAGAAGTCCAGTCGACATTGTCCGTCCTGCGTCAACCCAAGATGAATCTGAGACTATCTACCTTAGTTCTGCCGTAGGAATGATGTATGGACTGATAGATGATAGACTTATCTATCAACAAGTGAAATGACATCTTTTTTATACAATCCCAAGAAGCGCTTATGGCATTTTTGCCTTTAGCCTGGACTATCTGTCTTGGATTTTTCTACAATTAGCCATGGCCTGATGCCCGCAACTACTTGATTTCCGGGGTATATTCCGGGAGGTGTTTTCTGCAGGGAGGTATTTTCCTTGGGGGGTATTTTCCAGGGGAAAGGGGTATTTTTGGGGGGTGAATGCCGGGGGTATTTTACGCAGGGGGGGGGAGTAAACGCCGAGGGGGTGCCGGCCACCAAATATTCATCCAGATAAGACACGACCCTCACGGCCGTCAGTAGACTAAGAGGTACCATATTGCAGCCTTTACGTTCCTTCGGTTTTTTTCTGGTAGTCCTATTCTACAGGTCATTACACCTTTCAAAGAGACGGGTTTTCTATTGTGACATCAATTTTTTGGAAGTCAAACTCATGGTTACATGTTTATTTTTTTTTTTTTTAAAATTGTATTTTTTTTCATTGAAGTCCATAGCACTTTGCAGAAACCCGTGAATGTAGGACTGAAAGTCCAATTACTAATCAAGTTAGTGTGACCGTCATTTTTGATCTGGTTAAGTGGGTATAATCTGGTTTGGTTTGTTATTGCGAGAGGATGCTATAAGACTGGTTTCGTTTCATGGGATTCATTAATAGAAGGACTAATGTTTTTGAAAAGGGGTAATTACTTCTTTAGTTTACGAGATTTGCGAATTTTTTGCGAAAAGATATTTGCGTAAAGGTATTGCGATGGTTAAGAATGCCTCACGGGTAATTAAAGAATGGGGATGCTTGCATTAATTAATTAATGCATAAAAATTAATGTTAGGAAGACTAAGTCACTAAGGCTAGGAATAAGTGAAGATGAAAAGGTGACGTTGGGTAATGAAAAGATTGATCAGGTGGGCAGTTTCTCTTACCTTGGTAGTATTATTAGTAAACATGGTGGGAGCAGTGAAGATGTTAAAAATAGAATAGCCAAGGCTCAGGGTGTTTTTTCACAGTTAAAAAAACTCTGGAAGAATAGGAAGATAAGTCTGCAAACCAAGATTAGAATATTAGAAGATACAGTGATGACTGTGGTCAAATATGGATTTGAAGCATGGACGCTCCAAAAAGAGGATGAAGATTTGCTAGATGTTATCCAGAGAAATTGCTTAAGGATTGTTCTGGGTACCCGGCTTACTGACAGTATTTCAAAAAATAGGCTATAAGAAAAATGTGTTTCAATCCCACTTTCTAGGTCTATAATGAAAGAAAGATTGAGGTGGTTAATGCATGTTGTGCGGATGAAGGATGACGGATTGCCGAAGATTTTTCTTTTCGGCCAACCATCTAGGGCTAAACGGAAAGCATGTCGTCCCCGTCTGGGGTGGGAGGACGTCATAAAGAAAGATTTAAAAGAAATGGGAACTTCGTGGGCGGGTGTAAAAAGGGAGGCTTTGAATATATTGGGGTGGAGGAAGAGCGTGCGTAGCTGTGTTGGCCTCAGGCGGCTTGGTGCTGCGATGAGTTGTTAGTAGTAGTAGTAGTAGTAGATGCTTGCATCAACAATACAAAGAATAGCTCAGATACTTAATAGATTTGACGCTTACAAGAGACATTGCTAGAAAGTATTCAATAGCTTAATTGAAAAGTAACGATAGAATGACATTGTGACTTGACCTGGCTTTACCTCGCCGATGTGGTCTGTATAATACTTAAGTAACGTTTGAAAAATATTGTCAATTTAAAAAGAAGTGGCTGAAAAGTGTTTTGAGGGGTATGGGTTGCATAGAGGGGTGAGTTGCAAGAGGGTTCAGTTAAAGGGGATACAGTTGCACGGGGGGGTTTCGGTTATACAGAGGTTCAGTTACAAGGGGGATTCAGTTGCACGGGGGTTGAGTTAAATGGGAATTGAGTTCCACGAGAGTAGTGCTTTGTCGTGGTTTAGCCATGAGGTCCCTTACCACAACCCCAAAGGGCTCCGATGGGCTCTGATCCCCCCCCCCCCCCAACCCCGAAGGAGCCCCCCGGTCCTCAAAGGTTCTCTAGGCCCCCAAAGGGGTCGTGGTTTACCTTGTAACTTTTACATTCTCTTGATTTTCAAAGTTCTGTTTGAAGGACTCTGTTGTTTTACGGGGGTTCAGTTAAAGAGGATACTGTTGCACGGGAGTTTCGGTTATACAGGGGTTCAGTTACAAGGGGGATTCAGTTGCACGGGGGTTGAGTTAAATGGGAATTGAGTTCCACGAGAGTAGTGCTTTGTCGTGGTTTATCCGTGAGGTCCCTTACCACAACCCCAAAGGGCTCCGATCCCCCCACCCCAACCCCCAAGGAACTCCCCGACTCCACAAAGGTTGTCTAGGCCCCCAAAGGGGCCGTGGTTTACCTTGTAACATTTACATTCTCTTTATTTTCAAAGTTCCGTTTGAAGGACTCTGTTGTTTTACGAGGGTTCAGTTAAAGAGGATACTGTTGCACGGGAGTTTTGGTTATGCAGGGGCTCAGTTACAAGGGGATTCAGTTGCACGGGGGGTGAGTTAAATGGGAATCGAGTTCCACGAGAGTAGTGCTTTTTCATGGTTTATCCGAGAGGTCCCTTACCACAACCCCAAAGGGCTCCGATCCCCCCACCCCCCCCCCGCAGGAACCCCCCACGCCACAAACGGTCTCTATGCGCCCCAAGGGGCCGGGGTTTACCTTGTCACAGTTACATTCTCTTGATTTTCAAAGTTCTGTTTGAATTTCTTTCGCTGAAATGCAAGAGTTGGAATATTTCAGTAGTGTTTGGTTGTGGTTTACCTTGTCACAGTTAGATTTTCTTGATTTTTCAAAGTTCATTTTGAATTTCTTTCGCTGAAATGCAAGAGTTGGAATATTTCAGTAGTGTTTGGTTGTGGTTTACCTTGTAACAGTTACATTTTCTTGATTTTTCAAAGTTCATTTTGAATTTCTTTCGTTGAAATGCAAGAGTTGGACTATTTCTGTAGTTTTTGGTTTTGGTTGTACTTTTATCTTTTACTTTTTCTTTTTATTTCTTATATCATTGGTTAGTTCTTTCTATGATATGCAAGAGTTGGACTAGTTCAGTAGTGTTTGGTTGTGGTTTACCTTGTCACAGTTACATTTTCTTGATTTTTCAAAGTTCATTTTGAATTTCTTTCGTTGAAATGCAAGAGTTGCAATATTTCAGTAGTGTTTGGTTGTGGTTCACCTTGTCACAATTACATTTTCTTGATCTTTCAAAGTTCATTTTGAATGTCTTTCGTTGAAATGCAAGAGTTGGAATATTTCAGTAGTGTTTGGTTGTGGTTTACATTGTCACAGTTACATTTTCTTGATTTTTCAAAGTTCATTTTGAGCTTTACAGAGTTTGAGAGACTCAGTTGCCTGATTCCGTGTGGTTTTCCTTTACTTGGTGGTCATTAAAACCGAAATTTTTGTGTTAAATAAGTAGTTTTTGTATCTTTTAAAAGAGTTTTAAGGGGTTTGAGAGACTCAGTTGCCTGATTCCGCGTGGTTTTTGTTTACTTGATGGTAATTTGTTGTATCTTTTAAAAGATCTTTAAAGGGTTTGTGAGACTCATTTACCTAATTCCGTGTGATTTTTCTTTACTTGATGGTCATTAAAAACTAAATTTGTGTGTTAAATAATTAGTTTTTGTATCTTTTAAAAGAGCTTTAAGGGGTTTGAGAGACTCAGTTGCCTGATTCAGTGTGGTTTTTTCATTAATTGGTGGTGATTTTTTGTATCTTTTAAAAGAGCTTTACATGGTTTGAGAGACTCAGTTTCCTAATTACGTGTGATTTTTATTTACTTGATGGTAATTAAAAACGAAATTTCTGTGTTAAATAAGTAGTTTTTGTATCTTTTGAAAGAGCTTTAAGGGGTTTGAGAGACTCAGTTGCCTGATTCCGTGTGGTTTTTCTTTACTTGGTAGTCATTAAAAACAAAATTTTTGTGTTAAATAAGTAGTTTTTGTATCTTTTAAAAGAGCTTTACGGGGATTGAGAGACTCAGTTTTACCTTGTCACAGTTACATTTCCTTGATTTTTCAAAGTTCATTTTGAATTTCTTTCGTTGAAATTCAAGAGTTGGAATATTTTAGTAGTGTTTGGTTGTGGTTTACCTTGTCACAGTTACATTTTCTTGATTTTTCAAAGTCTATTTTGAATTTTTTTTCGTTGAAATGCAAGAGTTGGAATATTTCAGTAGAGTTTGGTTGTGGTTTACCTTGTCACAGTTACATTTTCTTGATTTTTTAAAGTTCATTTTGAGCTTTACAGGGTTTGAGAGACTCAGTTGCCTGATTCCGTGTGGTTTTTCTTTACTTGGTGGTCATTAAAAACGAAATTTTTGTGTTAAATCAGTAGTTTTTTGTATCTTTTAAAAGAGCTTTAAGGAGTTTGAGAGACTCAGTTGTCTGATTCCGTGTGGTTTTTGTTTACTTGGTGGTAATTTTTTGTATCTTTTAAAAGAGCTTTACAGGGTTTGAGAGACTCAGTTGCCTAATTCTGTGTGATTTTCCTTTACTTGATGATCATTAAAAACGAAATTTTTGTGTTAAATAAGTAGTTTTTGTATCTTTTAAAAGAGCTTTAAGGGGTTTGAGAGACTCAGTTGCCTGATTCAGTGTGGTTTTTTCTTTACTTGATGGTCATTTGTTGTATATTTTAAAAGATCTTTAAAGGGTTTTAGAGACTCAGTTGCCTAATTCAGTGTGATTTTTGTTTACTTGATGGTCATTAAAAAACGAAATTTCTGTGTTAAATAAGTAGTTTTTGTATCTATTAAAAGAGCTTTAAGGGGTTTGAGAGACTCAGTTGTCTGATTCCGTGTGGTTTTTCTTTACTTAGTGCTCATTAAAAACGAAATTTTTGTGTTAAATAAGTAGTTTTTGTATCTTTTAAAAGAGCTTTACGGGGATTGAGAGACTCAGTTTTACCTTGTCACAGTTACATTTTCTTGATTTTTCAAAGTTCATTTTGAATTTCTTTCCTTGAAATGCAAGAGTTGGACTATTTCAGTAGTGTTTGGTTGTGGTTTACCTTGTCACAGTTACATTTTCTTGATTTTTCAAAGTTTATTTTGAATTTCTTTCGTTGAAATTCAAAACTTGGAATATTTCAGTAGTTTTTGGTTGTGGTTTACCTGTTCACAGTTACTTCTTATTTATATTTCGAAGATCATTTGAATTTCTTTCGTTGAAATGCGAGAGTTGGAATATTTCAGTAGTGTTTGGTTGTGTTTTACCATGTCAAAGTTATATTTTCTTGATTTTTCAAAGTTCATTTTGAATTTCTTTCATTGAAGTGCAAGAGTTGAAATATTTCAGTAGGGTTTGGTTGTGGTTTACCTTGTCACAGTTACATTTTCTTGATTTTTCAAAGTTCTTTTTTGAATTTCTTTCGCTGAAATGCAAGAGTTGGAATATTTCAGTGTCACAGTTACATTTTCTTGATTTTTAATTTTCTTGATTTTTCAAAGTTCATTTTGAATTTCTTTCGTTGAAATGCAAGAATTGGAATATTTCAGTAGTGTATGGTTGTGGTTTACCTTGTCACAGTTACATTTTCTTGATTTTTCAAAGTTCATTTTGAATTTCTTTCGTTGAAATGCAAGAGTTTGGAATATTTCAGTAGTGTTTGGTTTTGTTTTACCTTGTCTCAGTTACATTTTCTTGATTTTTCAAAGTTCATTTTGAATTTCTTTCGTTGAAATGCAAGAGTTGGAATATTTCAGTAGTGTTTGGTTGTGGTTTACCTTGTCACAGTTACATTTTCTTGATTTTTCAAAGTTCATTTTGAATTTCTTTCGTTGAAATGCAAGAAAAAGTAAAAACCCCAAATCTAATTGATGATTTGGCGCACGGTGAAATTATCAGCTGACGAATGGACTACACCAATTGGAGTGGTCTTTACCCAGAGCTAGTAAAACGTCGGGCACAAAATCAGCTTTTATTTACTAAATCAGAACCAGTACGTAACTTGATTTCCAGTGGTGTGTTTTTAGGTTCGGAGGTGAACTTCATACAGTCACACGACGATAAAATCCAGAAACATTGCAAAGGAGTGCCCATGCGTTGTGTGGATAAGAATTTCGACATGGACATTTATAGGAATTGTATTGTTCAAAATACAATTCCACGAGCCAAATTGCTGGCAATTCGTTCTCTCAAATACAAGAACTTTACTGTAAATTTAGAAAAAATTGCCATGAGTACCATTTCCGACAAGGTCTATGTTTGTCAAGAATGTGTGACTACCCTCCCCCTTGGACACTATTTAACTTCAGACCGGGCCGAATTTGTTACCCATAGGGAAAGTCTCAGTTTAAATAAAGTCCTGTAAATTATTTCCTAAAAACCTTTGGCGGGGGGCCTCGCGGCCCGAGGGGGGGGGGGAGGAGGGGGCCTTGTGGCCCGGGGGCTGGCCGCCAGCGGGGGGGGGAGCACCGCCGATATTAAAGTTATCCTTTTTGACTTAAAGCAGATTTTTTTTTGTAAATATTTCATTAAAAAAAAAGTGATATTTTTTTTCAAGTGCTCTCTAATTTAATGCTGTATTTTTTCTCTATAAATAAACAAAAAAAGTGTTTTTTCTCTCTGTGTACCCATGTAAATGTTGTATTTTTTTATTATAAATAAATTTAAAAAAAAAGTGTGTTTTTTCATGTTTAATGTGCTTTTTAAAGTGTTGTTACTTTTTTATTTATATAATAAAAGAAAAATATGATTCTTTATTCGTCTTCTTATTCCTGAAGAACAGAGTAGTAGTAGGGAAATTATTAACCCATTAGACAATTAGGGTCTACAGTTAGTTGTCCAGGTGAACTGTGGAAGGGAATATGTATCAATTTAAAACACCTTTAAGATCGTTACTGTGTGGGCCCTCAATGTCAGACAAAACATCACTCTTAACTAAAATAATTAAAAATTGCGTTAAAATGTTTCTGAAAAAGCCAAAAAAAAATATACTATTGCTATAGTATTTGGCAGGAGTCATACGATAAAATAAAAGCAATTGCTGCCATGGGATTGGTGCATATACAATTCATGCAAGGATTTGATGGTTTCAACATTATTGAACCACATTCTTGGATTATCAATGACGATCTTGCTAAATATACTGAACAATGGTCCACGCAAAGGTTACAATTGTTCACTTTTTGATCGCATTATGAAAAGATTTCCGTTACTCTGGTTTTACACAATCTCTTTCATCAGAGCAAATGTATGCGAACACTTGCTTTGAACTGCACCTACTATATCATCTACAAAGTTGTTCGTGATTCTAGCTTGCTAATAACACTCAATAAAAAAATCTATCCAGGTGCCCCTAAATTTCTGCTCTCAGCATACAATCAGGCAACTAATAAACCCCACGGTTATATCCTATTGGATCTTAATCAAAATACACCCGAGGATCTGCGTGTAGTCACAGATATTTTCGACGATGAAATTACAGTATATCTCCCCGTGAACACTAAAAAGACCTATAAGTCGCTCTCATGACACTGAAGAAACTACATGAAAATAGACATTTGTTTTCAGTTCTAAGCACTTCAAAACCTCAGCTTAGAAAAGCAATACTCAAACATGATATTGACAATGATTTCATTAATCTAATATCTGAACTTTGTTTAAATTTGACCGAGGGTAATGTTCAATTGCCAGAAGTAGTTAAGCAACAGGCAAAGCAACATCGTTCCATTGTACGTACATTGGCCTCTAAAAAGAAAGGAAAGAATTTTAAAAGAAAACGACTCCTTCAAGCAGGCGGTAGCTTTTTCACACTTTTACTGCCAATAATTGCAGGACTTGTAAACAGTTTTCTCTAGTGAGAATGGCAAAACCCTATAAATTGACTCCAATAGAACTCGCTCTCTCGCCCGTGGAACACTTTGAGGACAATCTGAGTAAATTCCTCGACAATGAAACTATTGAGGATGATAAAAAACTGCTTTTACTTCAAGATGCACTTCGCCGAGTGGACAAACACAAGTCCTATCGGTCAAAGCCCACTGCTGCTGCTGCTGATCACAAAAAAGAATCATCTTCTCAAGAGTCTGCTGCTGCTGGAACACAATTAAAGAAGGAGTAATTGTATTAATTTTTATTGAAATTTGGAAATCTAATGCCCCTCTAATATCTTGAACAACCTAAACGACTCTTAATCTATCTCTTGGAAAGTGATCAAATTCAAGTTGAGAGCAATGGGCAAGAGCTATAATCTACTTGATTTAATCTATGAGATGGTTACAAATCGTAAAGGACTATTATCATTTGACACTCATCTATACAACTTTCTAAATACATTAAACTTACCCAAAAGTCTTATTGGCAATAGACAAATTCTAAAAAAATTAAATGAACATGCATCATCAACAGTATTGACACCATTAAAATATGAACTTGAAGAAGAAGATTTTAAAACAATTTTAGAAAATACTAGCACACCACTGATAGCTAGACAAAAGCGAAGACGTATCCAGTCAACGTCACCTCCAAGCAGTATACAAAAGAGTAGAGAGCATTACACAACGTGTTTACATTCAAAATGGTTTAAGTTCTGAAATAGGCTTAAGAAAATTTTTGCAAAGGAGGAAGTTTAAGTTTCCTAGCCACTCTGTCGGGAGTTAAGGGTGTTCGCACTAGAAGTATACGTGACTATATACAAAATGAACCAAATTATACTCTACAGAGAAAATAGACTTCGTGCCAATCAATATCGATAAACGATAGTCTTTTACCCGTTGTATATAATGCAAGCAGATCTCTTGAATCTAGATGAGATTCAAAGACGTCACAATACGCCGTACAAGTACATTCTACTTGCAATCAGTTTTTTAATCGCTATGCATATGCAATTCCATTGCGATCAAAGAAAGGTGTTGAAGTTGCTCAGTCCATTGAAAGTATTCTCGAACAGGATTCATATAAAAAAAATTCAAACGGATCGCGGTAGTGAATTTGTTAATCCTCAAGTTGCAAAAGTACTAGAGAAATATAGTACACTGCTCTATCATATTCACAGTCCTATAAAGGCTGCATTGGCCGAACGATTGATAAGAACTATTCGACTTTTAATTTCAAGATATTGTACATTGAAAAATTCATCGCCTTTTATTCATGATCTAGATAAAATCATGTTGATTTATAATCAACGACCTCATCGATCATTGTCCAACTCTACACCAACGGAAGTTCATCATTCTGATCATAATACAATTGGCACCTTTCTTAAACAATATTCAAATGAATCAAATGTCAAGAAGAAAAATAAATTCAATGTTGGTGATACTGTTCGAATTAATAGAAAAACTAATGTTTTTGAAAAGGGGAATTACTTGTGGTCCACTGAACTTTTTAAAGTGGCAAAAATCCTAGACACTAAACCAATAACTTACCGCTTGCGTGATACTAAAGATGAAGAGATTCTCGGTGGCTTTTATGACAATGAACTGCAAAAAGTTAAAAATGCTAGTGAAATCTACCAAATTGAAAAGATATTAAAGACACTTACTCGCTGGTTTAAGGAACAGTTACTTTTTCTGTGGCTAGGATACGACTCCGATTTTGATTCTTGTATCTGTTCTGAAGATATTGACAATGACCCATGATTTCTATGTAAATTTGGTTTCCGATGTTTCCGATCCCCTTTACAATGCCTTGAATGCGACAAGTGATTTTTGAACAAAACTCTCCCCCGCCATAGAATTTAACGGCGCATAGAAAGTGGCTCTTGCCGATTGTTTTCTCAATAACGCCTATGACATCCTGAGAAAGGCTCGAGTTTAATATATAAAATCTAAGCTGTTCGATTTGACTATGAGTGGGTTTGGCTATGTCGAATATGAATGGGTTGAAGGACTTAAAACTAGTGACTATCCGTATGTCAGATTAAAGTATATTGAATATGATAATAAGGAAGTTTTGTGTCGTAGAATCAATAGAAAAATCCCATATCGTAGGAATGGTATATTCCATTTTAATTATTCATTGGAACATGATAGGATTTACATTAGCTCACCTGTTGAAACTGAAACAATTATTCTCAATGATAATCTGAGATATGTTCTTGGCTTTAAACAGAATTTGATCCATGGGAAAAATGCTGGCACCGTTTACGGGATGGATCAAGTTATGTTTGCTGATTATCCACCTGGTTTCGTCTCGGAACCGTGCATATTTTTATATGCATCTTTTGTGGAAACATCGAAAGTCGGTAATTCAAAGGTCCCCCTCCTACGTGTTCTTGAACGAAAAACAACTCATGAACTTGTTCATCACTATAATATAAAGCATCTTCAGTATGCTCCTGTAAACAATTCGTATTTGGAACTCTGTCAGTTAACACTAAGAAGTGAACTGGGCGATCCTCTAGCAATAACAAAAGGCTTAGCAGTTATTACATGTCAATTTTGACCCATTGTGAACGACAACAAAATAATCCAAAATGATCAATGGAAGAATTTCATTTGTCTACCCTTATATTAATTGTTATATTGGAGATTTGAGTCCACGTTAAATAGGCAATGGATTGGACTACTACAAGAGTCGTACTACAATTTCTGGCTATGGTCTTGGTAGCTGGTTTGCTAGGCTATTTCGTTCTGCACTACCCCTTGCCAGAAAATATCTTGTACCTGCTGCATCAAATTTTGCTGCCTCCACACTACAGGACTGGGGGTTGGGCAAGAATTTCAAGGAGAGTGTTAAGGACAATATTAGATCTTCAGCAAGAGCCGTTGGTGAACAATTAAAATCTCGACAAAATGGGGAGGGATTGAAAAGGATGCGTTCGCGTCATTCACTCATCAGTCTCCTCCCAGGCAGGAAGCAAAGGACATCAACAAGGACTTAGAGGAATAAAACAACGAAGACCAATAAGAGGAAATAGAAAAACATTGTTAGATCAAAGAGGGATTTCTTTTCCTAAGATGACATATCTCCCCCAAAAGGAATCATATCAATCAATTAGTTCCTCATTGAATTTGTTCAATGCTGAGGATGTTGGTGTCAGTGTCAAGTATGGCTACTATAAACAATTTTACACCCACCAGCCCCTCTATGAAAATGTACACTTTAAAACACTTTCCAATTGAGACCATTTAATTGATTTGTCGTAGACATTTATTGATTTAATTGTTTCGGTGAAGAAAAAGTCTGATACTACACCCCCAAATGCCGGCGATGGTCTCTCCTATGAAAACTGTATTCTACACAACCTATTCAAACAAATTATTGTATTTATTAATGGAACATTAGTGAGCACTAGCAATAATTTATCAAACTATGCAAGCTACATACAATTTATGATGATGACGCCAAAGGCGTACACGGAGGTGAGAGGACATTCATTGGGCTATGAATATCGATCAGATGTTGATATTAATGGCCATTTGACTACTGCAGTGACCAAGGAATATTATCTGATTTGAAAATTAATTCATGAAATATTCAATACATCCCAATGGCTACCCCCCAATGTCAAGATTGACATAAAGTTACAGATGGCACCATCAAATTTCATTTTGAGAAAAAACTTCCTGCAGCACCCGATGCAAATGTCATTATCACATCGGCAATTCTCCATGTCCGAAAACAACAGGTAATGAGCTCAGTTGAATTGGCAGTGGAAAAGCTAAGAGCCAATGGCAATAACATTTAACTTCTTGTCCCCCATACAATCACCAATCAACTTCAGATTGCCGCCGGTTCTCGTAGCTATAGCGATTCATCATTTATCAATGGAGAAATCCCATCAAAATTGGCTTTGGCCTTTGTGAAGAGTGGTAGTGCCGTTGGATCCTGGACTGAATCCCCCTATGATTTTAATTTTTTCGATCTATCTAGCCTTGTGTGCAAAGTGAATGGTATTCCACTGTACACTCTATCATTTGACAAAAAATCCTATAGAACTCTGTACGAGTTGACCATGCAATCCCTAGATCATGACTCTCAACTATTTGAAAATGGAATAGCCGATTCAATGTTTTCAAAAAATCATGGGGTTATTGTTTTGAACTTGTCAGGCAAACAAGATTTGAGTATAGTATGAACTGGGAATGTACGTTTAGAATGTACATTTGTCGATGCTCTGACTGACAGTATCACGCTAATATTCCTGAGTCAATTTGACACCTTTTGGGAAATAACACCCGACGGCAGTATTCTACTAGACCATGCACCATGAACACAAACTAAATAATCAATGTATTTAGCATGGATCCATACATGTCCCAGTGCAAGTCCCATTGCATACCTTCGAACTTCATTGAAAAAATTTAAAGTGTTAACAATACCCTAATCATTGTTAATAGCAGTCCATTGACTTTGAAGACCGGTCATTGGCTATGCATCTTTTAAACAGCGAAGAATATTGAATTTTTTGATCCTCTTGGCCTATTGTATAAATTATATGCTCCATACATCAGCAACTTTATTGAAAGCAGTGGGAAAACCATTATTCAAAATCAACGAAGAGTACAGGATTTAACGACTAAGACATGTGGCTTTCACGCACTACTCTTTTTCATATTCAGATGCCGTGGCTATACCTACAAGCAGTTTCTCAACATCTACGTTGACTTACCTCGATTGAACGACTTTCTAGTGGAGAATATACTTACAAGTGTATTTAATATTAATTTTAGTGCCCTAAGAATAAAATGTACTAAAACTGTATGTGAAATTGTTTATTAATAAAAAAAAAATTTATATACATGATAAAATGACTTTTCTACTCTTTAGATTTCATCCACTACTAGGTATTTGTCGACAGCAACTAGTCCAGGTAGATTATCTGAATTCACAGTGTACTGATCCTGATGTATTGCAATGTCAGGGTCACATTTTCTACAGTAGAGTGTGACTTCACTCTTGTCATATCTCTTTGTATAGTCAATGATACTATTCTCATTCATTATATAGAATTCACATGTTTCAATTTGCTTATTTGAAGCAATTTCATAAACAGTGTCCTCAAGTGTTGAATCACATTCCATCACAGCCAAATAAAAATCAGTGGGCTTATAATCATAACACCCATTGTCTTCACAACAATGACGTAGAAACCATATTCTCTTGTTGCTCCAACAGTTGAATCGTTGACCTGGTTCCTCCTCCCAGAACAATCTAAACCCACGACGATACCAATCTCGTAGCAATAAACAAAAATCACGGTTAGGATTCTTTCCAATCATACCGGAATATATACTCTCCCACTGCTTACATTAATTATAATGACAATTAGAGCTTAGTTAACCTCTAGGATGAGAGTCACACACCTCTTCAAGACAGGAATTACAAGCTTTAATTTGTACAGCGAATCCTCTATGCAATTTACATGGGTTGCATCAATCATTGTTCAATTCTCAAATCGCGACTGAGGGCCCAGTATTTGCATACATAACGTATAGGTATTAAAACCTTCTTCATGTGCTGGAGCTCTCACTAAAACAATGAAACTGACCTTCCACCAACAAAAATTGCCCGAGATAGAGAGAGAGAGAGAGAGGAGCAAATTAACATAAAGCACAAACTTTCTTATGAAAAAAAAGTTTTAAATTTCTAAACTAATGTTTAAAAGCATATCCACAATATCATTTTGCCGTGAAGTGATCAATATATCAATAAATTGTGTAAATGCATTTGGACCACAATGTAGAAGCTTCATGCAATAGTCTAATGATGGAGAATCATTTTTCATTATATCGACAAGCATTCCCCGAGAAAATATCTTCCTTTGAATAGACAAGTCTAGAAAATTGTCATCTAGAATCAAACGTTTTTCCATAAGAATTAGATTCCTCATGATTTAATCTTTCTCGAATCTATCCATTTTTTTAGAGTCCTAACTCTCTCATAGCCAATTACAGGATAACTCGAATTTTTTTCTACTCTAAAAAATATATGTTTGTCAACTATAGAAAGAAAAAAATACATTTGATTAAGAAAAAATTTAACATAGCATAATCACAATAACTACGTTCACTGAGGTAGTTCGTTGTCATTAACATATTTTAATAAGACACCTAATTCTGACCGAAGTTTATTTATATGGAGAATAGTCACTTTTACAGCAAAACATAGCTGCTCCTCCTGTTTAAATTTGCTGAATGATATCACGTACCTAGTGTGCATAATTTCTTATTCCAGGCAACGTTTACAGCAGGCGGTTATTTCTGGTATTACAATGAGCACTCATGCATAACTGATGCTATTGTCAGATCCTTCGTTAACCTTCAAAAATATAAATGCACTACTCATTTTTTCCTAAACTAGTATCCACGCAAATCAACTATCCTCTTTGAATTCAATTCTCTTACTAATATGAATTGTAGAGAAAACTATTCCTTTTATTCAAATCCCAATTATCAATCAAGTTATACTCACTCTCTTTGAAAAGGTGTATACAAGGTCCAGAATAACATTGAAATTGCTATACCTCCGAGCAAATCAAGAAGGTCATGTGAGGGAGCTTTGAATCTCTTTGAAAAGGTGTATACAAGGCTCAGAATAACATTTAAATTGCTGTGGCAGTACGCAAATAACATAGAAATTGCTATATGTCTACGCAAATAACATGGAAATTGCTATACAGGCAAGCAAATAGCATGGTCCTATACAGGCAAGCAAATAACATGGGAATTCCTATATGTCTAGGCAAATTCCATAGATAGTTACTACTCACTTCCCCCACAGTCTTCAGAACAATGTTTATAAGCTATGCCCTGGGGGCATATAAGGTTTTATTGAAATATTCGTCGTAGAAACTTGAAAAAGGGCTCATTCGATTGGAAATTGTTGGGCTAGTGCCCTTTTTAATAGTTGAAAGTGATTTGAGGGCAACAAACCCCCTCTCACACCAACCTTTTCCCCAAACAAACACAATCAAAATATTTAGATAACCATTTTATTCAACGTAGTTGAAAGTTTTGGAAATTACGTCTTTAAGGATGAAACCCCCCCCCAACAGCCCTCAGGGCAAGGGTTGTAAGTTATGCCCTGGGAAGGTAAGTTTTTTTTTATAGAAAGCGATGTTGTAGAAACTTCAAAAAGGGCTCATTTAATTGGAAATTGAAAGGGCTAGTGTTTTTTTTTAATAGTCGAAAGTGAAGAACATTCAATCAAAGTTTAGAGATAGCCATTTTGTTCAACGTAGTTGAAGATTCTGAAATTATCAATTTAAGGATGACAAACCCCTGAGCCCCCAGGGCAAAGGTTGTAAGTTATGCCCTGGGGGAATATAAGGTTTTTATAGATAATGGTTTCGTAAAAACTTCAGAGGGGGCTCATTCGATTGAAAATTGAGAGGGCTAGTGCCCTTTTTAATAGTCGAAAGTGAATTGAGGGTAACTAACCCCTCTCTCACGGCCACCTTTCCCCCAAACACATACAATCAGAATTTTCAAGTACCTATTTTGTTCAACGTAGTAGAAAGTTCTGTAAATTAGGTCTTTTGGGATGACAGCCCCCCCCCGCCTTCAGGGCAAGGGTTGTAAGTTATACCCTGGAAGCATATAAATTTTTCATTGAAAGCGTTGTCGTAGAAAATAAAAAGGGCTCATTTGATTGGAAATGAAAGGGCTAGTTCCTTTTTTAATACTTGAAAGTGATTAGAGAGCGACTAACGCCCCTCTCACGCCCACCATATTCCTAAACACATCCAATCAAAATTTTGAGATAGCCATTTTGTTTAACGTGGTTGAAAGTTCTTGAAATTATGTCTTAGAGGAGGACAACCACCCTAACAGCCCTTAGGGTAAGGGTTGTAATTTATGCCCTGGGGGCATTTAAGGGGTTTAAAGAAAGTGTTGTCGTAGAAACTTAAAAAGGACTCATTCGGAATGGCCTAGTGCCCTTTTTAATAGTCAAAAGTGATTGGAAGGCTTGACATTTTTATAGTAAAGATCGATGTTGGTATAATGTTTGTTATTTTTTGTTGTTCTTGTTCAGACCAAGGCACTTCGTATCGAAGGAGTTGTCGTAGGAACTTCGAAAAGGGCTCATTCGATTGAAAAAATAAAGGGCTGATGCCCTTTTTAATAGTCGAAAGTGATTGAAGGGAAACTACTCCCCCTCCCACGCCCACCCTCCCATTTGCCCATTATGTTTTAAAACTAAGTGTTCCCTTGAGATTAAATCAAAAGGTACTGTTTTCTTACTAATTCCCCATACGGCATCTCAGCAGTATCCTAAAAACGACTGAGGGCATTATGTTGAAACTTTCGGGGCTACTTCTGCTCCTAAGATTTAACAAAATCGGAATAGCCCAAGTGTATCCAAGCTAAAGAAAGTAAGCGGATTTTTTGGCGAATGGTATCAAGTTTTCCATTTCAGGTCAACTAGAGGAGGTATGAAACTAAATTAAACACTACTATTTGTGTCCAAATCTTTAAACTTGACTTGACTTGCTTTATTTACTACTAATTACAAAATAAACTATATACAAGCAACCACCCAGGGAAGGCTCAAAAAGCCTGATGAAGGACGGCTGCAATCCTCTAATTCTCAACCTTTTACAAATCTCAATTTAAAAAAAAAAAATAAATAAATAAAAAAAATAAGGCCTGAACACTCTCTCTCAATTAACCATTAATACCAAATTCTATGAAAAAAAAGGGAGACATAAATAATAATAATGACAATAATTATAAATTATCTCCCCTCTCCCAATAAACGTTTTTTTATTTTTACTTTAAACGACCCAATGTGTTCAGCTTCCCGAACGCCAAGTGGGATATCATTCCAAATAGCCGGAGCCAAATACCGAATTCTGAAACCTGAACATGTGGTGTCTCGATACTCAACCGTAAAATTTTCCACCTCTCTAGTCGCATACCTGTGGAGTGAACTATTTACGTGAAAAAAATTTGTAAAACTGGAGGACATACATCATTCCAACATCTATAGGCAAAAATAGCAGCTTTGTAATCGTGAATCTGACCAATATTAAGCACTCTTAATTTTTTAAAACAGGAGGCGGTATCATTCACATTTTCTATATAATTCCCAAGAAGACGTACTGTTTTATTTTGTAAAATCTGCACTCTTTTGAAATTTGCATAAAAATTGCTAAACCAAATGACACAACCATAAGAAATATAAGGCGCAACCATACTATGATACAATAATAAAAGAACCGATAATGGTAAAAAATGCTTCAAACGACGCAAAATTCCCAGACCTCTAGCAACTTTTGCTGCAACAAGATCACTATGGTGCTTCCAAGACTAACTACAATCGAGCTGGAAGCCAAAATAACGCACCTCATGCACCTGTGACAAAGGCTTACCATTAAAAAATATCTCTCCATCAACACACGGAGGCTTACCAACTCTCCTAAAAATCATAAAATTAGTTTTTTTTAACATTCACTGACAAAAAGCTCAAACTTGTAAATACATAAAATGACTTTAAAACCCTATTTACTTTCAACAATAGATCATCAATCATTCGACTAGACATAGTTAAAGCAGTATCATCCACGAAAGTCGTGATAAAACACTCCGGTAAGTAAAAACGCATTGAATCAACATACACAAGGTACAGAAGTGGTCCCAAAACAGATCCCTGAGGTACACCACACTTCACTTGATAGGGAGAAGAAAATACACCATTTAAAACAACTTGAATAGATCTTCCACTTTAAAAACTATCAAATCATTTCAGATAATTACCACGAACTCCAAGGGACTGTAGACGTTTGAGTAAAATTTTAAAATCCACTGTATCAAACGCCTTTCTAAAATCAATCAAAACAGTCAAAGGGATTTCACCACGTTCAAAGCATTTATTTACAATATCACAGAGAGAATGCACGGCGTCCGACGTCGAGTGACCTTTCCTAAAGCCGAACTGAGTTTCACTTAACATCCCCGTTTTTGTAAGATAATCATATAGCCTTTTATGCACAATTTTTTCAAATATTTTTGAAAACAGGGGAAGGATTGATATAGGTATATAATTTTCGATATTTAGTTTAGACCCACCTTTATGGAGGGGGAAGATTCACTCCATTCAGCAATAGCAGATCAAAGTTAAAATCACCCATTCAAATAAAATCTAAACCTGTCCGAGACACCGCACGCGTAAGTTGATCAAATCCACGCTCAAAATCTTCCCAGCTTGCGCTCGGTGGCTCATACACAATACTAATCAAAAATTTACTACTACCCAAATTTAAATATATACTAAAACGTTCTAACTTACCCTCTATCCAAACATCAATATCATTTCTTACTTGGTATGTCAATGACTTTGAAATCAAACACGCAATTCCCCCTCTGTGAAGTACTTACTTACTTACTTAACTCCCATCCTGCCGCATTGGCCGACTCGGGGCTTCTCCTCTGACTGAACTATGGCAAAGCTTCTTATACGATTCCCTGTTCGCTGCAGTCCGAAGGAGTACCGACAGGGGATAGCTGGGAAAGTTTTCCCTCCAGCGCTTGGGAGGTCGTCCTTTTGGGCGTGAGCCATCAATCCTTCCTTCAAACACCGTTTTTGGAAGTGGGGATAGGAACATCCGCTGAACGTGGCCTAACCATCGAAGCTGTTGAAGCTGGATGGTCTGCATGATGGTCTGGGAATAGTTGAGCGAAGACAATAGCCGTTCGTTTGATATTCGGTCAAGGTAAGTGATGCCAGCAAGCTTCCTGGGGGATTTTGTTTCAAAGGCCGCCAACCCGCGTTTGTCTTCTACTTTTAAGGTCCCTGTCTCTGCTCCGTACGTTACTACTGGAACCACCAGAGCTCGAAAAGGACGGATTTTTAGTTTAAGCGATAGAGGGTTGTTTTTCTCGATCGATCGTAAAGACTTGAAGCATGCTGAAGCAAGGGCGAGGCGTCGTTTAATGTCGGTTGAGGAGTCGTGTGTGGACGTCAGCTCACTTCTTAGGTAAACGAAATGGTTAACCCACTCGATCTCTTCCCCCTGGATCATAATTTTGCTGATTTGAAGGCCTGTATCTGTATGTCGCGTTACCTTCATGGCTTTTGTCTTGTTAGCATTGATTTTCATCCCAAAGGAACTAGCTGCATGATCAATATCGTTAGCGTTTGATTGCAGTTCCTCTAGTTGTTCGTTTAGGCGATTAATATCATCGGCGTATGCAAGCAAGTCAAAAAGGTGTCCACTCATGAGTGCTCCCGTGTCATTGGGCACCAGTGCCAGTACAGCATTCAGGAATAGGCAGAACAGAGTGGGGGAGAGTAGGTATCCTTGCAGCACTCCTGAAGAGGTTGAGAATTCTTCAGTAAAGCCTTCGCTGGTCTGCACCATGCTTCTCGACTTCTCGTACATGCTCTTGATAATGTCAATAATGTCAGTGGAAATACCGTAGTGTGCCAGGATGTGCCATAGGCCATCTCGCCAAATTAGATCGAAAGCTTGTTTGAAATCGATAAACAGCTGGTATAGCTCTTTCCCGAATTCCAGGTATCTTTCCATAATCTGTCTGATCACAAAAATTTGGTCTATGGTGGATCGGTTTTGACGGAAGCCAGCTTGATATTCAGGGATTACGTGTCTCGTCAGGTTTCTGATCTGATCAAGGAGAATGTTTGTAATGAGTTTAGGTGGTTGGCAAGTAAATGATATGGGTCTGTAGTTTTTATAGTTACTTTTAGATCCTTTCTTGTGCAGTGGCCCTATGGCATATTTTAATAAAGACCCTGGGACATATTTTATTTCCCATCCAGATCATACTATTTTTTGTTGCAGATCAACGACGATATCAGATTCCACTTTTAGCAGTTCTGCCTGTATACCGTCTATTCCGGGTGCCTTATTTGACTTGAGGGATTTGAGTGCGGCTTCTACTTCTGACCTTAAGGGTGGTTCCTCATCTCTGTGTGCTGGGAACTTTTGAAGCACTTCAGGATCTGGGTTTACTGTGAGATTAAGCTTTTCCTGGAAGTGTTCTTTCCAGCGATCTCGGATTCCGGCACAAGTAGTGATTTTGTGTCCATTTTTATCTAAGAGATCGAGGCACGTCGCTTCTTTGTGGTTTGTCAGCTCTCTAGCACGTTTGAACATGAGGTATGAGTTACCCCTACGGGAGTCCTCCTCATACTGCCGACATTTTTCAGTAATCATGTCTTTTAGTACTTGGCGGGTTTTCTTCTCAATTTGACGTTTAAGGTTTTTGAATCTATCCTTGCTTTCTCGATCTTGCTTGTTTTGGAGAGTTCGTTTCTCGGTACACATATTAATAATCTCCTGGGTAATCCATGGCTTGTCTTCTGCAGATTTACGGCTGAGGACGAGCTCAGCTGTCTCGCATACGGCCAGGCTGCTTTGCGAAACAAATAGATCGATGTCGGCTGGACTCAGCAGATCAGGTGTTTCTTGCAAGGTCTTTGACAGTCGTTTGTTGAGCTGTATTCTGTACTCTTGTCTCGTCTTAAGGTCTTTCAGGGCTTCTATCCGGAATCTTGGAACTTTTTGTTTCGGCTTGACAACGGCCTTTAATCTTAGGCGAAGCGATGACATGAGGAGATTGTAATCACTATCAAAGTCCCCACCTCCTAGCGTCACTGTGTCTGTGAATGAAGATTTCCATCGGCTGGATACCAGTATATAATCTATCATGTTGGCAGTCCTTCCATCGGGGGACCACCACGTGACTTTTCTCTTTCGTCTGTGCTTGAACATTGTTTTTGTGATAAAAAGCTCGTTATCTCGGCAGAATTCAGTGAGTCGTTCTCCTCTGCCGTTGATCTGTCCGATCCCGAACTTGCCCATGACATCTTCGTTTTCGCTATTGTCACTCCCCACGATGGCATTGAAGTCCCTGAGGACTAACACGATGTCTTTCTTCGGAATGGTGTCGACAAGGCTCTGGAGCTGAGAGCAGAAATCTTCCGACTCTTCGTCCGACCTTGATGAATCCGGAGCATAGACCTGTACCACGGAGAGGTTTTTGAACTTGCTTTTGAGTCGGATCATCATTAATCTCTCCGAGACAGACACCACTGATAGAAGAGATTTCCTTGCTGCTAAGTGACGTCCGGTTTTTAGCCTCCAAATTATAATCTGGAAAAGAATACAGCGAGAAAGAGTGTTACTGACTAAAAAAACTTTCAGATATACCGATAAAACTTAAAAGGGTGTATGCTGTTAAAAATTGCTGAAAAAATTTATCCAGCATACAAATTTTTGTATGCTGATTTTTTGCTCATTTTTTGTGTAATAAAGGTCTTTACTTTTCTTTGAAAAATTTATTTTGTGGAAATTTTTTTTTAATTAATATTCAAAAGAAAGAACCGCCATACGAATGGTACGGCCGTTCAAATGTAAAAACGTGTATATACATGAACAGTCACTTTCCGAGTTAGACATACCATTGAATTCAGCTCAAAGAGGCAAATCGAATGATATATGCAAGAATGTCTTAATAAAATTCCCTGCAAAGATTTTTCTAGCAAAAACATATATCTGCAGCGTTTTGCCCCGTTTCCCAAAGTTGAAAAATCGGCATTTAGCAGTGTCAGCGAACTTTGACATGTGTTTTAATTGCATAATTGGAGAGCGTCTAAAACCAATCCTAACAACTTGTCACTTCAATCATTTTTCTAGTGTGGCGCAATGGGTGGGAAAAGTGCCGCAAAACTTGAGAAACTTTGAAGAAGCTATTCTCGGAATAATGAAAAGTGTATATACACATTTTTACATTGTGACGGCCGGGCAGGGCCTTCATAGAATTTTCAACTAGGAATCAATTTTCAAGTTTTCTACGTCTACCAAACATAACAAACCATTGTAACACCAAGCCACGTAAGGTAACACCACGCCACGTAAGCCACGTATAGGTTATTCCAACATCAACATAGGTTACTCCAACATAGGTTAATTATTTACATAGGTTACTCCAACATAGGTTAATTATTTACATAGATTACTCCAACATCAACATAGGTTACTCCAACATAGATTAATTATTTTCCCACTCTTATCAAGTTCCAGTTTCCTTTAAATTGGTTCTTATGACCTCTTCCTATCCCATTCGGGGACGATCAGCTTGAAATTCGGCCTCAGATAGATGAAAAAAAAACACTCTTTGACAATATACCATCCTTCACCAGCAGAATATAGCTTAGCCGGATTTAATAAAAAGCAACGCTCTAGCATTGCCTGTAGTAAAGCGCCATAAGCCTCCAATGCATTACTTTTTTCTTTTATTCCTTAGCTGCTTCATATGGGAGGAATGGTCATTGAAACTTTGGAAGGGGCTCATCTGACCGGAGTCAAAGTTCATAGGCCCTTTTAAAAAATGAAAAATGATTAGAGTGCAACAAACCCCTCCCTTGCCCTTCCTATCAAACTGCCCCACCCCTCCTACCCTCCGAAGATATTTGATCAAAATTTTCAGATAGCTATTTTATTGAAAATAGTCAAAAGGTCAATGAATGTAACTCTGGGGATGGCATAACCCCCAAAGGCCCTGGGGCAAGGGCCTTAAGGAACGTTGTATATCTAACGCAATATCTATTTTTGATATCCTTTATATTGAAAATATTGAACGAAAAATTTGAAAGGTGGATTACTGAGACTTCAGAGAATCCACATTGTTGTGTACTAAGCAATCTGTTTATATTTATTAGTCCTTCCCAGTCATCCTGATTGATGTAGTTATTTTAATTCATTTTTTATAATTTTTAGATGTTTTCAGAAAACACTCTATATGTTTATAATACAGATAGTTTTCAGAAAAAAGCAAATGACAGAATAGTCTTTTGAAAGTTACGATTGAATGGGGGGAGTAGTCAAACGTCTTTTTGTAGTAATTTCTGTTAGTTCCAGGTTGGACTTGAGTATTCATTTTAGTATTTTGTTTATTTAGGATTTATTTATTCACCTGTATCCGTACTTGTTATCTTTTGTTATGTGCAAGTTAATCATTTTAATTTCGTTCCTTTTGGGTTTCATTGACTCTTTGATAGGGATTTCTAATTGTTTTAATCTCGAATTATTATAGGACTTTCTCTCTGCTCGTCTAAAGTCTTATTATGGCTCTTTTCTTTTCTTTGGATAAACCTCATTTTTAGAAAGTTTCGATTTTAATTTAATAGCTTGAAGAACATTAGATTATTTGTTTGATTGTTCGGAAAAGCTTAGAGTCAATCGTAAAAGATTTGGAGAAAAACGAGCCTAGTTACAAATTGTTATTCTTTGACGATAATGACAAAAACTTAAAAGGGAGAAAATAGAATTTTATTATATACGCTATAAGATAGAAAATTTTTCATTAAGACTTTTAAAAATAATTAAAATGTATTGTAGTGCAACAAACCCGGCTGATTGTCAAGCGTCGGGAGAGTGAAAGCTAGTTCAAGAAAATATTTGATCAGGTAACTAAAGTAGCAACCGAGCTACGTTTAGAAATAACAGTCCCAAAGATAGCAAATAAAGCAAACGAATCTAATTAATGTGCTATTCAGTTGACACGAGGAATATTATAGACAGTCAATTTTTATTCATCTGTTGGATACGACCATTTTGCATCTAGAAAACCGTTTTTCCATAGAAATATTGTATACTTTTAAGTTAAGTGTTTTATCGCTAATAAAGTGTTTTAGAACAAACAAATAATAATTCTCTGATATGATTCATGAATTGTCCGCACGTTACTGGTTAGTTGTTGTTTTCCCCTCCCAATCAGTTTTTGAATCTGCCCTAACCGGAGAGGCGACAATACGGAAAACTAAGTGGCTTTGTCTGAGAGCAAGCAATGCAGGCGCAGGTGAAATACCTGAAACACTAGGGAGAACTTTATTGAAACACAACTGCGATATCGATATTTTCCCCAATATTTCCTCACTTTCGCTGATCCTCATGACCCTTGTTGTGTGGCACTCCGTCGATATATCGATATCGATATATCGATATCGATATTTCCCCAATATTTCATCACTTTCGCTGATCCTCATGACCCTTGTTGTGTGGCACTCCGTCGATATATCGATATCGATATATCGATATCGATATTTCCCCGAATATTTCATCACTTTCGCTGATCCTCATGACCCTTGTTGTGTGGCACCTGTTGAACTAAGTTTTTCTACCTTGAGAAGATTCAAAACGTGGCTAAAATTTAAAACGACGGAGGAAAGACCCAATGAATTTACTATTCTTCATGTTAATCGTAATATTGTCATAACTGTAGAAAGTGTTATTGATAAATTTGGTAATAGTGGAAACAGAAGGCGGAAATTTTTGTATAATATTGAAATGTTTCTGTAATTGTAGTTTTGTAAATAGCTTTACAGAACTGACAGCTAAGAGGCCTGTAACTTTCAATGTCAGTTATAGTAGGTTAGGATTAATTAAGAATTGAAAAATTTTGCAATAATACCCCCCTCCTAAAATTAGGATCCACGACTTCTTCGGATGGGGCTCATTTGACTGGAAATTGAAAGTTCAGGTGCCTATTTAAGAGTAAAAAGTGATCAGGGTATAACCAACCCTTTCTTTTTGTCCTTCCCTTCTAACCCTGCCCCCCCCCGTAGCCTCAAAAGATATTCAATCGAAATTTTGTGATAGCCATTTTGTTCAGAATAGTCAAAAGGTCCAATGAATACGTCTCCAAGGATGATATGACCCCAAATGCCCAGGGGTAAGGGCCTTTGTTCGATTTTTTTCGTTATTCTAAATCATACAAATTTTCATTTTTATAAACCTAAGTTGTATGCTGGAAATTTGGGGCTTGTGCAATACCTTAGAAGCGGTTCACATCTAGCACCCTTTTTATTTCAAATATTTTTCTATATTTATAACATTTAAAAATTAAAATTTTTCAAAAATAATTACTGAGACTTCCAGGAATAATATATTGTTATATAATAAACCAATCCATTTATTTTTACTAGTTCTTTCCACCCATCTAGATTATTACAGTGATTTTATCTTATTTTAATTGTAATTTGCAAATGTTTTCAGCAAATGAACTGTGTGTTTATAACACAAACAGTTTTCAATAAAACGCCAATGGTACAATACCCTTTAGAAGGTCTACGATGGAGGGGAGGGGGAGCAGTAAAACTCCTGTTTGTAGTAATTTTTGTTCGTTTCAGGTTGGACTTGAGAATTCAGTTTAATATCTACTTGTTTTCTTGTTGGCCGGTTCTCTTTTGAACCGGCCAAGATCAGAGCGTTCTGAAGTACCGAAAACTTGTTTTCCTGTTATTAATGTACCGAAGTTAAAAAATGAGCTTGGAGGAAAAAATTGTGATTTTTTATATAGTAATGATATGGATGTGAATGATAAATTTACACTTTGGTATTCGATGATTAAGGATACGGTAGTTGCTTGTAGTCAAGTTAGGAAGAAACGTAAGTATTTTGATTCGCCGAAGAAGCCTTGGGTTATGAAGAGTATTCTAGTTTCTCTAGCTAGGCGACACCAATTGTATAAAAAGTCCACATTAAGTAATAGTATTAGCGATGTAAATATTTATAAAGCGTATAGTAATAAGTTGAATAGTATACTTCGTAAGGCTAAGTTAAATTACCTGAGTGATAGATTTAAAAATGCGGAGGGTAACCCGAGAAAGACTTGGAATGTTATAAATTCTGTTATTAAACCGAATAAGCCTGAAATTGTTACTAGTCTTGTTGATGGTGAAAATACTCGCCAAACTACTGAGCGTATGTGTGAGCACTTTTCTAGTGTAGGGGGCCGGTTAGCGTCGTCTGTTGAGCAGCATGCAAGTGATGGTGATTTTACTCAGTTTTTGCCTGAAAGTAGTGACGTTTCTATGTACTTGCGACCGGTTACTGAAAAGGAATTGTGTGATGTGGTAAATGGTATGCGAAACAGTGCATCCGGGTCAGACTTTATTACAACAAAGGTTTTTAAGTCAATTTTTCCTGTGATATCGCAACAAATTTTGTACCTGGTTAATGCTAGTTTTAAATGTGGTATATATCCGGAGTGTCTTAAAAGTGCCAAAGTAATACCTTTATTTAAAGGGGGTGATAGGAAAAATGTGAATCATTATCGGCCGATATCCCTCCTTTCTGTTATATCTAGGCTAATAGAAAAACTTATTAATTCTAGAGTATCTGAGTTTTTGGAGAATATTTCCTTTTTCCATTCTAATCAGTTCGGTTTTCGTAAGGGGATGTCTACCGAGCAGGCAGTTTTATTTTTGACGACGTTTGTGAATGATGCTTTGGACCAAGGGTTTAAGGTGGCGTCTATTTTTCTAGATATTGTTAAAGCGTTCGATTCAGTTGACCATGAAATTTTAATTATGAAGCTAGAAAATTGTGGAATTAGAGGAAATGCGTTGAAGTTATTTGAAACTTTTTTGAGAGGTAGGACCCAGTGCGTTGAAATTTCTAATGTGAGGTCTGGTGAAAGAATGGTTGATTATGGTGTTCCACAGGGTTCTGTTTTAGGTCCGCTTTTATTCTTGGTTTATATCAATGACTTACGATTTTCTGTTTTGGATTTGTTAGATAGAGCACATTCTAATTGTAGGGTGATTATTCCTAGTTTTGCAGATGATACCCATTTTACTGCCGCAGCAAAGACTGAATCTGATTTAATAGAGATAATGAGAAGAGGTATGTTAGGTATAGATAAGTGGATGAGAGTGAATAAGCTTTTGTTAAACCATAGTAAATCAGGTTTTATTATTTATGGTAGATCATCAAATTTTTACCCTTGGGTTCTGGATTTGCAAATGGAGAATTATGTAATTAAGCGTACAAATACTATCCGGTACCTTGGTGTTATTGTGGATGATTGCCTTAGTTTTAAAAGTCATGTTTCTTTTATTAGTAGTAAGATTGCAAGAAATGTTGGAATGATGAGAAAGTTAAAAAATATTTTCCATGATTCTGTTTTGAGATTGATTTATTTTTCGTTAGTTCACCCATATTTAGTATATTGCGTGAGTATATGGTCTAGCAAATTTTCAGTGCATTTCCAACAGTTACGTGTGATACAAAATATGGCACTGCTAGTGTTGTCCGGAGATAATCGGAGAACCTCGGTGAGATCCCAATATGTAAAGTTAAATATTATCCCTGTGTCAGGTCTTGGGAAATTTTACCATGGGTTATTTATGTTTAAGTATTTTTCTAATTTTGTTCCCAAGTGTTTTTTAAATTTATTTATTTCTGGTGATGATGTACACAATTATCCTACTCGTCATGCTAGAGATATACGGACACCTCAAGTTACTAGTACTAGATCGCTATTTTCAATACGTCATGTGGGGCCAGTTGTCTGGAATAATTTTCCTGTTTCTTTAAAAAGTTCAGTGAATCTATGTGAGTTCCGTCGGGACCTTAAAACCCTTTGTCTCCATAGGTATGAATTTGTATGAATTTGTTTAAAGGGTGGTATAGTTGAGTCACTCTCAGGTTTGCCCGGAACCCGTTTTTCCTATATATTTTTATTTTTTTTTTTTGTTTTGTTTATTTATTATTTATGGGATGGCGGCGGGAAGTTTTGGAGTATGTGAAGTATTGATTTTTGGTTATTGCGACCAGGCGCCGAGTGAGTGTAGGATTTTCATTTTTTCTTCTTTTTTTCTTTCTTTCCTCTTTTTTTCTTTTTTTTTCTCTTCTTTCTCTTTATTGTGTTATTATAAGTGTTAATTTTAAGAGGGTTAATACTTCCGAACAAGCGTTAGCTTATGGAAGGTCATTTGTTTTTTTTGCGTTGTGATGTTTTTGGAATAAACCCTTTTCTTATCTTATCTTTAGGGTTAATTTATTCAACTGTATAAATACTTGTCATCTTTTTGTTTCATGCGATTATTATTTTATTTTTTGTTCGTTTTGGGACAATGATTTAATAATAATTTCTGCTAGTCTTAATCTTGAATTACTAAAGTACTTTATTTTTGCTCGTCTAAAATTTTACTATGGCTCTGTACTTTTGTTCGAAAAATCTTTTTTGGGGAATTTTGCTATTTTAAAGAATAGCTAGGAAAATGTTTGATTATTTTTTTATTGTTCAGAGAAGTTTGAGTCAATCGTGAGAATTTTGGAGAAATACAAGTCTAATTACAAATTATTATTCTTCGGCGAAAATAACCTAAAATTTAAAAGAAGAAGATGAATTTTTAAAGCATATATTATTAGAATTTTTTTTTTAATCGGAACATTTAAAATTATGCAAAATGCTGTTGGCATACCTTGTAATCAATAATTTGGCTCAATACCGTATTGTGAGTTTCCATTCAAATAATCTTATTCGAAAAACAAGATTTGTGGTGGCATCTAGGAATAAAATACAAAATTTAAGAAATAGATTCTGCTCTAGTTTTATTGTATAATCATAAGTTTTTATGAGAAGTAACGAGTTTTTTTAATATATTTTGATAAGAATACAAACATGGTAAAATTGGTTTTAATATGTAAGACTCGGGGCAAAAAAAAGCTAAGTATTTTAAAAGAAGAACAAGCATTGCAGCAAATAAACTTTCGAAAAGCCAAATTTCACAGATTGAATTAAACAAGAGGCCCTAGGGGGGGGATTGTTTTTTAACACCATTGTATTACTTGTAGGGTTAACACCACAATATTTTCCGTGCCTGAGTTAAAATTTCTTATACTTTTTGTTTCACATTTGTGTTCTTACAAAATATTACCGAAAATCAAAAATATTTTCAATTTATTTCGGTGAAAAGGGCCAGGAGCCAAGAATTTGATTAGTAGGGATGGGAGAGGCTAAATTAGTTTAATCCTGTTTTACAAAAAATATTTTCACATTTTTAGCACTCACTTCATAAATGTTGACCTTTAGGCAAGGCGAAATTTCTGAACCTCTGTAATTGACGTTCCTAACCAATGTCAGGTATAAATTTTTATTCTAATGCCAACGATTAAATAAATCTTATAAATTATGTTTATGGTGCGGTAAGTTTTGTAAGTTTATGTTTATGGTGCGGTAAGTTTTGTAAGTTTATGTTTATGGTGCGGTAAGTTTTGTAAGTTTATGTTTATGGTGCGGTAAGATGTAAGTTTTGTGTTATAGACAAGCAGGTCCTTTATCGTTGTTATAAGACTTAGATTCACATAGAGCTAAAATGTTTCATAGAGTGAGAAACAATATTTTTGAAGTTATAATTTTGCAATTATAAGTTATTGCTCCCATTATATAAAAAAATTCAAAGTAAAGAAAAGTCTCATATCGAAATTTGAAACGAACTCCGTATATGAAGGGGTTTACCCCCTCCTCAGCCTCTGCTGTTTAGACTAATGTTGTATAGTGCTATACTTCAAACAATTAAGATTGTAGTGAATATTCATCCCATTTCCTTTAAAAAAAAAGTTTGAGACTAAAATTAATTTATTAAAGAAAGTGTCTATCAGCAAGCTCGTCAATTCTTGAGAATAAATGTTTTTATTCTTTATGTATGTGTGACAATCAGAGGCAACGCTGGTGCGTTGCTTATAGTAAAGGCCATAGGATCCAATGTTTAAATTTTTTTCCAGAGGCATTTCATATGGAAGGGGTGGTCGTATAAACTTCGGAGGGGCTCGTTTGATTGGAAATTCGAAGCTCTAGGCTCCTTTTTTAGAGTCAAAAGAGATCGGAAGGCAAATAGCCTCTTCCCAAGGCTAGAGAAGGAGCTATAGAGAAAGAGACAATAGCCAAACTCTTATTTGTAGTGATTTTTGTTCGTTTCAAGCTTGATTTGCATATTCAATTTAGGTTTCAGTCGTTTTAAGATTTATTTATGTATTTATATGAGTATCTATTGTATGTTTGTTTGCTATAATTGTTCATTTAATTTCTGTTCGTTTTGGGTTTCACCTATTCTTTAATAGTATTTCTGGTTGTTTTGAGTTTGAGCTAATGCAAGTTTCTATATCTTCAGATCTTAAGCTCAGTATGTTCTTTACTTTTCTTTGAAAAACTTCTTTTCGGAAGTTTTTTTTTAAATTAATTTCTATTCGTTTTTTATTGCCAAGGTTTTAAGTTTTTCAAAATTCCCTATTTCAAAATAATTTCTTATTCCAAAATAAATTAACAGTCTTGGCAAGAACTAATAAAAATAAACTGAATATTCGATATTCAGGAAGGGCTGTTATCCACAAAGACACGATTTCTGGACCTTTCAACTACACTGAACAAATAGATTATCTCAAAATTTTGATTGAGTGTATTTGGCAAAATAAAAACGCGGGGGGGGGATAGCTGCCCGCCAATCACTTTTGACTTTTAAAGAGGGCAGTAGACCTTACAATTTCAAATCTAATGATCCCCTCTGAAGTTTATGCCACCACCCTTCCCATAAAAACCTTACATTCCCCCTGGCCATAAATTAAAACCCTTGCCCTGACTCTGGGGGAACTTTATAATCAAAGACATAATAATTAGACCTTTCAACTACGGTGAACAAATTCACCATCTAAAAATTTTGATTAGATGTATTTGGGGAAATGATGGGCATGGGAAGGGAGGGTAACTACCCAGGATCACTTTGAATCCTGAAAAGGGTACTAGAACTTCAGATTACCAATCCAATGAGCCTCCTCCGAGGTTTATACGACCACCCTTTCTGTAAAAACATTATATGCTCCCAGGGGACAACTTACATCCCTTGCCTAGAGGGCTATGGGGGGGGGGTGTGTGTGTGTCATTTTCAAACCAATAATTTCGATACCTTAGACCTACGTTGAACAAAATGACAATTTCAAAATTTTGAATGGATGTGTTTGGAAAATTGATGGGCGTGGGGGGGGGTGAATGGGGACTGTTTGTGCTCAAAACACTTATGACTATTATAAACGGCAATATCCCTTGCAATTCCCAATCGAATGAGCCTTTTTCAAAGTTTCTACGATAACTCCTTCTATATGAAGTGCCCTGGTCTAAAAACAAAATAATAATAATACATTGTGCCAACGTCGCTCTTTACTACAGCTTCAAATTTCAAATCAGATACGCCATCTCAAGTTTATATGACCATCTATTCCATAAAACCTTATATGCCCCCAGGATATAACTTGCAACGTTTGTCTCAAGGATCTGGTGTGTTGTGTCAACCCTGGAGGCATTGCTATTTGTCATTTGAAATATTTTGAACATGATGGTTATGTCACAATTTTGTTCAGATGCATTTGGGAAAAGAAGCTTTCTGGGGGGGGGGGACTAATCGCCCTCCAACACTTTTGACTCTTAAAAGGGAACTAGAAATTTCAATATCCAATTAAAAGAGCTTCTTCTAAATTTTAATCAACCACCTTTCCAAAAAAACTTACATGCCCCCTGGCATAACTTACAACCGTTGCCCTCAGGTTCTGAGGGGTTGTTTCAACCCCAAAGATGTTGTTATATGTCATCCTCAAAGGCATAATTTCCGGACCTTTCACCTACGGTAAAAAAAACAGCTTTCTTAATATTTTGATTGGATGTGTTTGGGGAAATGATGGGCGTGGATCAGCTGATCGCCCTTTAATCACTTTTGACTATTTGAAAGGGCACTAGCCCTTTTAATTGCCTATCGATTGAGCCGCATTCGAAATTTCTACGATAACTCCTTCTATACAAAGTGCCCTGGTCTAAGAAAATAAAAAACAAATTACATTGTGCCCACATCGCTCTTTAAATAAGCGGCGCTATTGGGCTGTCTATGACTAGAATAAGTGTTTCATCTTTTTTACCTTCCTCCTCCTCATATTAAAAAGTTAACGATTTGGCATCGGTTAAAGTACCGTGGACAGCACCTTCATCATCCTTGTGAACAAAATCCTCAAAGGTAAACTCACCACAGTTTGGTAGAAGTAATCACTCTGTGTCTAGGGGGATGAATCCCGTTAAATATTGTGTCTCTAATAACCGTGCTTGGTTTTCTGTTTTCTTAGCAAACCAACTTTTTTTTGAAGCAGTTATGTAGGGTGGTAGAACTGACATTTTTCCAGGCCTTATCAATCATAATTATAGAGGTCAAAACTGTTCCTTTTAAATTCTCACTTTTATCTGTGTTATCTGGCAGAATTTATACATTTTCATAGAGTATTGCCAAGCTAGATGCCGTCGTTACAAATTCAAACTATCGAGGTATTTCTTTTTCAATTTATCAAGTGTTTTTGAAGGGACTACAAAATTTTTAATTATCGATAGATTCAACTGCCTCTATTTTGTCGTAATGTCACCACCGCCAGGCTTGCAGTGGAGTTCCACTGACTTTGAATTAATTTGAGTCAATTATTAATTGCGTCAACTACAATGTTGGAGCTTTTCTTTTCTCGTGTGGTTAAGGATTTCGATTTTCCTACTTAGAAACCAAGTGCGATTTCAAAATTAAACATGCAAGTGTACCAAAAATAATTCCAGGGGCTTTATCACCGATTGCCTTATGCTCGAACGCAGCCGATGAGAGGACCGGTCAACTGCTGCCGAAGTGTGGTAACACTGTCACCGCCACGGGGAGTGGCACCGTTCCGCTGACTTTGAATTAATTTGATCCAATTCTTTATCGAATCCAACGCAATGTTGGAGCTTTTCTTTTCTCGTGTAGTTAAAGATTTCGTTTGTGCTGCTTAGAAATCAAATGCAGTTTTCAAAATTAAAAAAACAAGTGCGCACAAAAATAGTTTGCATGAATTCCTTGTGCTCCCAGGGCGAGTTTTTATTCAGCTATAGTTCTTGTAGCACATCCATTGAATAGACGATTGTCTATTGGACAGACACCAGATTGAATTCCATGTAGGAACCTGGGATTTAAGGACTTCTCTATTTCAAGACACCTTGGTATAGCAGAAAATCAATATTTCTTGAGTCCTTGCCTTTAGCAGGTGTTTATAAATACCGAGGCTTTTATTCCATGACATAAATGCATAGCTTGAAAAGGTAGGTTCTGAAAATAATCAAGTTCCTAAGTGTTAAATTTTGAATTTAACATCAAGGATGATTAATATATTTCATTATCAAAGGCTGCGCAATAGCGTTGCCTAATTAAAGAACGATGTGAGCACAATGTTTTTTTTGTTTTTTTCCTCCTATCTCGGAAACTTCGTATCGAAGGAGTTGTCGTAGAAACTTCGAAAAGGGCTCATTTGATTATAAATTGGAGTGGCTAGTGCCCTTTTTAATAGTCAAAAGTGATTTGAGAGAAACCAGCCCCTTCCCCCACGCCCATCATTCCCCCAAACACATCCAATCAAAATTTTGAGATAGCCATTTTGTTCAGCGTAGTTGATTTCCACATAGAAAATAATTTTTTGAGGAGGACAGTCCCCCAATACCCTCGGGGCAGGGTTTTAAGTTATGTCCTGAGGGAATATAAGAACGATGTTGGCACAATGTATCATTTATTATTTTTTTTTCCTTTAGAGCAGGGCACTTTGTATCTAAGAAATTGTCGTAGAAACTTCGGAAAGGGCATATTCAATTGGAAATTGGAGTGGCTTATGCCCTTTTTAATAGTCGAAAGGGATTGGAAGGCAACTAACACCCCTTCCACGCCCACCATCTTACGAACAAACATCCAATTAACATATAGAAAGAACCATTTGATTCATTGTAGTTGATTCCCAGATAAAAGTTATGTTTTTGATGAAGACACTCCGCCACAACCCTCGGGGCAAGGGTTGTAGGTTATGCCCTGGGGGCATATAAGATTTTGATAGAAGGTTTTGTCGTAGAAACTTCAAAAAAGGCTCATTCAATTGGAAATTCAAAGGGCCAGTGCCCTTTTAAATGGTCGAAAATGATTGGAGGGTAACTAGCCCCCCCCACGACCATAATTCCCCCAAACCCATCCAATCAAAATTTTTTAATGCCATTTTGTTCGGTGTAATTGATTTCTAAATAGAAAATATTTTTTTGAGAAGGAGACTCCCCCACAACCCTCGGGGCAAGGGTTCTAAGTTATGCCCTGGGGAAATATAAGGTTTTTATAGAACGTGTTGTCGTAGAAACTTCAAAAAGGGCTTATTCCATTGGAAATTGAAATGGCTAGTGCCCTTTTTAATAGTCGAAAGTGATTGGAAGGCAACAAACACCCCTTCCACGCCCACCATTTCCCCAAACACATCCAATAAAAATTTTGAGATAAGTAATTTGTCCCAAGATGTTCAAAGTTCAGGAAATTATACCTTTGACCAGGACACACCCCCCAGAGTCTTCAGGGCAAGGGTTATAAGTTACGCCCTGGGGCATATAAGGTTTTTATTGAAATTTGTGTCGTGGAAACTTGAAAAAGGGCTCATTCGATTAGAAATTCAAAGGGCTATTACCCCTTTTAATTGTCGAAAGCGATTTCAGGGCAACTAACCCCCCTCTCACGCCCACCTTTTCCCCAAACACATCCAATAAAAATTTTTAGATAGCCATTTTATTCCACGTAGTTGAAAGTTTTGAAAATTAGGTCTTTAAGGATGACAACCCGACCCACACAGCCCTCAGGGCAAGGGATGTAAGTTATGGCCTGGGGGCATATAACGTTTTTATTGAAAGCGTTGTCGTAGAAACTTCAAAAGGGCTCATTCAATTGGAAATTGAAAGGGCTAGTGCGTTTCTTAAAAGTTGAAATTGACTGGATAGTGACTAACGCCCCTCTCACGCCCACCGTTTTCCCAAACACATCCTATCAAAATTTTGAGATATCCATTTTGTTCAACGTGGTTGAAATTTCTGGAAATTAGGTCTTATAGGATCATAACCCCCTCAGAGACCTCAGTGCAAGGTTTGCAAGTTATGCCCTGGGGGCATATAAAGTTTTTATTGAAAGCGTTGTCGTAGAAACTTCAAAAGGGCTCATTCAATTGAAAATTGAAAGGGCTAGTGCCTTTTTTAATAGTCGAAAATGATTGAATAGTGACTAACGCCCCTCTCACACCCACCATTTTCTAAAACACATCCAATCAAAATTTTGAGATATCTATTTTGTTCAACGTAGTTGAAAGTTCTATAAATTAGGTCTTTTAGGATAATAAACCCCTCAGAGCCCTCAGTGCAAGGGTTTTAAGTTATGCCCTGGGGGCATATAAGGTTTGTTGTTTGTTGATAAATCATTGGCAGTACGATCGCTCTGGCTAAGTAAAGAACGATGTTAGCACAATCTATTATTCTTTTTCCATACCAGGGCACTTCGCATCGAAGGAGTTGTCGCAGGGGCTTCGAAAAGGGCTCATTCGATTGGAAATTGGAGTGGCTAATGCCCATTTTAATAGTTAAAAGTGATTGGAGGGCAAATTAGCCCCCCCCCCCTCCCCGTCACGCCCAACATTCTCCCAAACACATCAAATAAAATTTTGAGATAGTCATTTTGTTCAGCTAAGTCGATTTCCAGATAGAAAATATGTTTTAGAGGAGGACACTCCCCCACAACCCTCAGGGCAAGGGTTTTAAGTTATGCCCTGTGGGTATATAAGAACGATGTACTTGAAAATCTTTCAGTAGCAGCATGGATCGCCAATTAATGTAGGACAGATGAGGAGGATAAGCGGAAGAGACGGGGTCTAGTTTAACTGTGATATTTTAGGGGAATGTCCTCATTTTAGGGGGACGTATGAAATGGTGGAAATAGTACTTGCTTTTCCTCCTTTCTTTTCAGGATGTTAAGCATGAGGCTTTAAAAATGAAGGGATTTTATATTTTACCCTCTTTGTAAGGAAAGGGGTTAAATATGTGTGGTTAAAATCCATTTTCGTGACCTAATTTGAGGTATAGTTTCCGCTTCATATTTCTAATTTATTTGACAGTTGAAGTAAACGTGACTTGCCATGACGTTATCGTTTATGTGTGTTTTTTTTTCGTCTGAATTTTCGCGGGTTTTTAAGAAATCACAAATAAAAGCAAAAATCACTAATTTTTTTTTTAATAAATAATGAATCAAAATCACCAGGGAAAACAAATCGCTAGGCCAAACATAATCACTAGGCAAAAAAAACTCGCCAAAAATAGTGACATCACTAGGGATCAGAAGGAATCAAATAGTTAGTGGCAACTATATGTAAGTAAGGAGCGACCCGGCTCAATAGTAACCGAAACTCTAAAAGACGGAATTTTGATACCAATAACTACATCAAAAGAATAAGATTTTTATGCTAATTTCAAATATATAAGTTTTATCAAGTTTAATTATACCAATAAAAAGTTACGCACCCGAGAAAATTTGGCTGATTTTCGAAAAAAGGGGGAAAGACCCCCTAAGAGCTATAGAACCTTAATGAAAATCACACCATCATATTCAGCGTATAAGAGAACCCTACTGTAGAGGTTTCAAGCTCCTATCTACAAATATGTGGAATTTTGCATTTTTTGCCAAAAGAAAGATCACGGGTGCGTGTTTATTTGTTTGTTTGTTTGTTTTTTTTTCCCAGGGATGATCGTATCGACCCAGTTGTCCTAGAATATCGAGAGTGGGCTCATTCGAACGGAAATTAAAAGTTCGAGTGCGCTATTTAAGTGACCAAAAAAATGGAGGGCAACTAGGCCCCCTTCCGCGCTCATTTTTTTCCCAAAGTCACCCGATCAAAATTTTGAGATAGCCATTTTGTTCAGCATGGTTGAAAATATTATAAATATGTCTTTTAGGATGACTTAATCCCTCGAAGCCCCCAAGAGGAGGACTGAAAGTTATCAACTTTACCCAATGTTAACATATAGTATTGGTTATTGGTACCCAGCTTAATGGTAACCGAAACTCTAGAAAACGGTATTTTGATACAAATAGATACATCAAAAGAATCAGATTTTAATGCTGATTTCAAATATATAAGTTTCATCAAGTTTAATCCTACCCATCAAAAGTTACGCGCCTGAGAAAATTTGGCTGATTTTCCAAAAAAGGGGAAAAGACCCCTTAAAAAGTATAGAACCTTAATGAAAATCACACCATCATATTCTGCGTATCAGAGAACCCTCCTGTAGAGGTTTCAAGCTCCTATCTATAAAAATGCGGAAATTTCGTATTTTTTGCCAAAAGAAAGATCACGGGTGCGTGTTTATTTTAATTTTTTTCCCCAGGGGTGATCGTATCGACCCAGTGGTCCTAGAATATCGTGGGAGGGCTCATTGGAATTGAAATTAAAAGTTCTAGTGCCCTTTTTAAGTGACCAAAAAAAATGGAGGGCAACTAGACCCCCTCCCCCGCTCATTGTTTTCCCAAAGTCACTTGGTCAAAACTTTGAGATAGCCATTTTGTTCAACATGTTCGAAAATATTATAAGTATGTCTTTTAGGATGACTTTATCCCCCGAAGTTCCCGGGAGGAGGGCTGAAAGTTATGAACTTTACCCAATGTTAACATATAGTATTGGTTATTGGGAAGTATACAGTACAGACGTTTTCAGGAGAGATTTTTCCTGGTAGTGGGGGGGGGGGGGGGGTCGGGCAGGGACGTACGTGGGGGGGGGGGGGTCGGGCAGGGACGTACGCAGGGGGGCCTCCGGGCCCGGCTCCCCCCCCCAAATCTCACGATTTTTTCATTTTCCCATAATTTCCTGATTTTTCTCACATAATAATGGGTTTGAAGGATTTGCCCCCCCCCCCCGAAACAAATTGGGCCCCCCCCCCCCAAAAAAAAACAAATTCCTGCGTACGTGACGAAGGTCGTGGGTTATGTAGGAGGATCTTTCTATGAAGGAAGTTTTCATGGGGGAAGGGACATTGCTATGAAGGGGACGCCGAACTTCTCAGCATTATTTAAAAAAAGATCAGAAATTAAATATAAAAAAACAAGTTTTTCAACTGCAACAGCAGCAACATCAAAACTTTAAACGAACAGAAAATATTACATTTATGAATGGGTTCACCCCCTAGTCAATACCTCACTCTTTAAGCCAGAGATTTTTTAGTACTTTCATAAGAGCTATTTATTCTAATTAACGGCCTTTGTAATTAAGCGGTCATTTTAAAGAATTGGAACAAAATTCGAACTTTCGCTTAAAGAGCAAGGTATTGACTAGGGGGCGAAACCCCTAATATACGTATTAAAAATATATGAATATAAAAGTTCGTTACGTAACTTAATTCGTAAGTTACGTATATTTATTACTAATAAAAACGTTCGTAAATAAAATGAAACAAGTTTCGAGAAAGCCATTTAACCAAATAAAAGTAAATTAATATGAAATTTTTGTTTGAATTATTCATGTACTGTGAGCCAAGATCAAGACCTGCATCTATTCAAAAACGTTCAAAAATTAAATAAAAAAAAACAAGTTTTTTTAACTGAAAGTAAGGAGCGACATTGGAACTTAAAACGAACAGAAATTACTCCGTATATGAAAGGGGCTGTCCCCTCCTCAACGCCTTGCTCTTTACGCTAAAGTTTGACTTTCTCACAACTCTATTTTTTTTAACAATAAAAAACTTTAGCGTAAAGAGTAAGGCGTTGAGGAGGGGACAGCCCCTTTAATATACGGAATAATTTCTGTTCGTTTTAAGTTTTAATGTCGCTCCTTACTTTCAGTTAAAAAAACTTGTTTTTTTTATTTAATTACTGACATAAGTGACATACTATGGGCCGGAGCCTTTTATATTCATGTCTCAAAGCTGCTTGAAGCGGCAATAAGGAGCTATGAGACAGTGGAGCAAAATTTGTAGAGATTGGAAGGATGTAAAAAGGTAGTGATTCCGAAGTTGAACCCCATGGTGAATAAACATTTCTTTCAACTTATCAGGTCTCAAATACGAGTGATTGCTGAAGCCATTGCAGGTATTGGGAATTTGTCATTTGCTGGATGTTGATCTAAAGGACATAGTTAGGGATATTAATGTTCAACAGTTGGCAAAATAAATAATAAGGATGGGAAACTAAATGTTACCCCCCCCTCAGCTAATTAGGTCTTTAGAAAGATGGGTGTGCGAACGAAGATTAAAATAGTGGAACCCACAGTTATGATATCGGGCAAGTATAGTTCTGAACCATCGGCGGTTTGAAAGAAGAAAGAGAATTCCTTAGATGTTTTTCAGAGGAATTGTCTACGGATTGGTTTAAGTACCCGTTTGGTTAACGGTACAGTAATCTGTGTGAAAAATGTGGTTCAATTCCACTTTCTATGACTATAATGGGAGAAAGGTTGAAATGGCTAGGACACGTTTTGCGAATGAAGGATGATAGATTGTCAAGAACCATGCTTTTTGGCAGCCATCTTGGGCCAAAAGAAGAGCAGTTCATCTCCGAATAGGTTGAAAAAAGTCGTAAGGAAGAATTTAGAGGAAATTGGAACTTCTTTGGACTGTTTAAAGGGTGGCCGACGTTCACCCCCCGGTAAATGCCCATCACTGAAAATACCCCCCCCCTCCTAGAAAATACCCCCCACAGAAAATACACTCTGGAAAACACCCCTCCTGAAACCCCCTCCACCCAAAAAATCCTGGTTACGGCCCTGGGAATTATACTAAATGAGTATTTACTTGGTATTTATTGATGACTCAAAACTAGGAGATGCCGAATAATAAAACCTAGAAATTAGACTAGGCCTATAGCCCTAATAAATCGAACAAGACTAGATATGAAAATCCAATTAAAGAGCAAGAAATTCAACAAACAAAATGGAAATCTAATAAGGATCTTCAAATCCAACATATTGTTTTGTCAACAAATTGAAAATTTAATTTGGGCATTGGATTCCCACAGTTTTGTTGCTCAACAAATTGGAAATTCAATAATGGTCAGGGAATCCCAATAAAGTCTTTAATATCCAATTCGCCGATTGAAAATTCCAATTTTGTTGATGATAAACATTAAAAACAATTTTTGTTTCTTCTCAAACAATTTTTTTTACAGTATAAGACTAATGGTTCTATAAACACAGCTCCATTAATTCTAAGTATATTTTATATTTTATTATTCTGTGCTTTAAATAATTGGCCTATTTAAACATGACCCAACCTAGCTTAATACAACCTAAGACGCCCTTGTTAAAAAATTACAAGGTCAAAAAAGTATGCAAAAAACAACAAACCTTGATCAAAATTACGAAAATCATAAAAATCCAATAAATAAAGCTTTGTTGATAAGAATGAGGTAAGGATTAATTTTGGTCAGAATTGTTTCCTTCCGTTAGAATTTTGGCAAAAAGACGATCGCTGGTCTTTATACGCACCAAACCATAAAAAATATTATTATTCTTGCCAACAAGACGTTTTGCCATTTAAACGTTCAAATTAATAACTGTATAAACTGTTTAAGAGGACAATGTGAGCATTTTCTATCACCCGTCAGCCGATAAAATTTAAACAAATTTTTATCGCACGGGGTTCAATGTCAATGCACCAGTTATCTGAAGAAAAATCTGTCAATAATATTTTGATGTTTACTTATGTGCATGGGTATTGAGATCGTCTTGAAGGAGTTAATACTGTTAGTCATATGAGCTTCTAAAAGAAAAGAACTGCTCAGACGGTAGCTTGACCAAGTCCAAACAAGACAAAACAGAAAAAAATTAAATGAAATTCACCTACACGTTTTAACTTCAGTGCACGAGATATCTGTAGGAAAAGTTTGAGAATAATTTGATGCTTGCCTATGTATTGGAGTATAGAGATTGTTATTGAGGAAATTTTAGAATGAAGTAAGTCAAATTAGTATCTATGAAAATTATTAAGTGTTTGGGTGCAAAATATTTGTTTTGTCTTCTATTGGTATTTACACTCAAAATGCAAAAGGTAGACTCAGTAACCCTGGCAATTGAAATACTTATAGCATGGATACATGTAAACCCAAAAGACCGCCTTTCCTTTCTATTGTTAATATCTAAAATATTCTGACATTTAGCTGTTCTTCGAAAAAATAGGGGTTTACAGAATTAGCTGTTCTGTGAAAAAAATAGCTTTCGTTAACTTATTTTTAATGTATGTTTGATGTGTGTTAACTTCCGTGCGTCCTTTTTGATTTTTTATTATTGCAGTTAACGGTGCAAGATTCATAGTCACCAGCAAAAGATAGCATACTTTCAAAAATTGTGTACACTGCGTTATGTGTTGCACCAAGAGGCATGGTTTGGATGAAGTGCGTCATACGTGGCAGAAAGAGTAGCACCCCGAAATAAACACCTGCACAGAGTTGGCAGCCCCTGGGTTTCCAGGAAAGGGATGGGGTATGGATAGAACTCCATCTCCTAGAATGTGTAGGGATAGCACTCCCTTTCCTAGAGTCTTCAAAAACACTGTTTTCACTGTTTAGGTAAATATGAGTAGTCTTGATTTTAGTCCATAAGTATATTTGTTTGGATTTCAAAGGCAGTTTTTAATGTTTAGAGAAATATAAATTGAAAGAAATGGGTTATACTTTTTTTTCCTTCATTGGTCTTACTATGTACAAAATTAAGAAGAGACTAAAAGTATCTAGAAATTAATAAAATTACAATATATTGTCTTCCTACCCTCCCTACACCGACCTTGATACGTTAATGGATGACGCTCGATTTTTTTGGAGGGGGGGTCAGCCTGCGTCACCCGACTTTGATTCTCGAACGGCTATTGGGTGTCAATAAAAAGATATAATATTATTTTATTGTGTGTTTGATTTTTTTTCTTTTCGTACTTGGAGACAATAGTGAGGAATCCGAACAGCTGAGGGATCACTGAGTCTACAAACAAAATATAAAACTAGTTCCTAGATAATTTATTTGTCAGTCATCATTGTGACATCAGTGGATTAACATTATTTATATGAAGGGAAGACTGTTTGTACTGCTAATCATAAAGTTTCTTTTAGTGTGCTGAGAAAATTTTTTTTTATAATAATTGTATTTTTTTTTTGTAATGGCATGTTCAAAAGGCGATTCTTTTAAGGACTATAGTAATTTGGGTTGGTCATCTGTTTTTATTAATTTCCAGTTGACTGGTGTTTTTTGCAGATCCTGGCACAATTATATTGGAGTTTGTAATGGTTAAATAACTGCTGCTTCGTTTAAAGACTTTTTTTTAAGCTGATTTATAAAATTATCTCTTGTTCGAGTATTTTCAAGAAACTGTATGAATTGGACAGACTGCATGGACAAATCTAGCGCAAGGTAAGTAATAACAGAGCCACACTTGTGGATAAAAAAATAATTTCGGAGACCACACTGCCTTTTCATGAAGATAAAATAAAAGTTCAAAATATGGATAAAATCCTTTTTAATAGACAGTGTATAGAAAATTTACAAAAAATACCAGATATTTCGGTCACACATACAGTGACCGTAAAACTGTTTACTACTACTGATGACGGTCACTGTATATGTGACCGAAATATCTGGTATTTTTTGTGAATTTCCTATACACTGTCTATTAAAAAGGATTTTATCCCTATTTTGAACTTTTATTTTATGGATAAAAAAATAACAAACGGCACCAATTTACGGAACTTTAGGGGATGGTGCCTAGCATTAGCCTAGTATTATTTCTGCTTTTTTTAAGGAATTTGTGAAATTTTGGTACTTACGTGTTATAGTGACCACACTCAAGAGGTCAAGTTAGGCTGAACACAATGAAATATACCAAAATATAATGAAAATATAATAATCTAGTAAAAAAAACTATGGAAAATACAACAGAGAATTAAGGAAAGCAGGCTGCTCAGAACGCATAATATTAAAGTATTAACCTAACAACTCTATAAATTAAAATATTAATTAAAATATACCTGTACAGTACTTAATCTCCCTCAGGCTAAGCTGATTATCTCCGAGTGGACACAGAAAATCGGTTTCATTACAGATCAAGAAAAAAGTGTGGTCGCTATAAGACGTAAGTACCGAATTTTTTTCGAAATCAAGGGTGGATTTTCTTATGAAAATATATGAAAAATATATTTTTGAAATCTAGGAAGGATATTGCCCCACTCCTCTCTTAGAGATTAAGGCTTAGTGTTTTTTCAACATGCATGACTATAGTGTGGCCAGAGCGTCGTTCTACTGAGTTGGAACAGAGAAGCGGAAGTTGGAATTGTGCTTTGTCTAACTATATAGAATATATGTATTTCAATATTTAAGATTATGTTCAAATTTCTATTTTTTATTCTAAAAGATAACTAAGTGAATTTGATCTTTACCGTGGATAACTACCGTGGATAACTACCGAATCCACTACCGTGGATTAAAGGATAACTAAAACCTGTGAAAATGTTGACGTTACTAATCCTTTAATTTTAGTCTATTCATTGTTGTCTAATCAAACAGTTCGTGGTAACGAACTGTAAGTAAGGAGCGACCCGGATCAATAGTAGGTGAAACTCTAAAAAAAACGGGATTTTGACACCAATAGATACATCAAAAGAATGAAATTTTAGTACTGATTTCAAATATGTAAGTTTCATCAAGTTTAGTCCAACCCATTAAAAGTTACGAGCCTGAGAAAATTTGGCTGATTTTCCAAAAAAGGGGGGAAACCCCTAAAAGCTATAGAACATCAATAAAAATCACACCATCAGATTCAGCGTATCAGATGCCCCTACTGTAGAGGTCTCAAACTCCTATCTGCAAAAATGTGGAATTTTCTTCTTTTTTTTTGCCAGAAGAAAGATCATGGATGCGTGTTTATTTGTTTGTTTTTTCCCAGGGGTGATCGTATAGACCCAGTGGTCCTATAATATCGTGGGAGGGCCCATTCAAACGAAAATTAAAAGTTCTAGTACCCTTTTTAAGTGATCGAAAAAACGGAGGGCAACTAGGCCCCCTCCCACGCTCATTTTTTTCCCAAAGTCACCCGATCAAAATTTTGAGATAGCCATTTTGTTCAGCATGGTCAAAAATATACTAAATATTTCTTATCGGATAACTTAATTCCCCAAAGTCTCCGGGGGGAGGGCTTAAAGTTATGAACTTTACCCACTGTTTAAATATAGTATTGGTAATTGGGAAGCATACAGACGTTTTCAAGGAGGATTTTTTTCTGGTACTGGGGGGAGGGGGCGGGGGTTATGTGGGAGGATCTTTCCATGGAGCAGGTTTTCATGGGGGAAGGGACATTGCTATGAAGGGATGCCTGATTTCCCAGCATAATTAAAAAAAAACGATCAGAAATTAAATAAAAAATAAACAAGTTTTTCTACTGAAAGTAAGGAGCAACATCAAAACTTAAAATAACAGAAATTATTAAGCATATGATTGGGTACACCCCCTAGTCAATACCTGGTTCTTTAAGCCAAAGATTTTTTTAGTACTTTCATAAGAGCTATTTATTATGATTAACGGCCTTTGTGATTAAGGGGTCATTTTTAAAAAATTGGAACAAAATTCGAACTTTAGCTTGAAGAGCGAGGTATTGACTAGGGGTGACCCTCCTAATATACGTATTAAAAATATGTGGATATAGAAGTTTATTACGTAAGTTAATTCGTAAGTAACGTATATTTATTACTAATAAAAATATTCGTAAATAAAATTAAACAACTTTTGATAAAGCCATTTACCCAAATAAAAGTAAAATTAATCTGCTATTTTTTTAATTATTCATATACGTTGAGCCAAAATCAAAACCTCCATTTATTCAAAAACGTTCAAAGATTAAATAAAAAAAAACAATTTTTTAACTGAAAGTAAGGACCAACATTAAAACTTAAAACGAACAAAAATTATTCCGTATATGAAAGGGGCTGTCCCCTCCTCAACGCCTCCCTCTTTACGCTAAAGTTAGACTATTTCTCACAACTCTATTTTTTGAAAACAATAAGAAATTTTAGCGTAAAGAGCGAGGCGTTGAGAAGGGGACAGTCCCTTTCATATACGGAATAATTTCTGTTCGTTTTAATTTTTAATGTTGCTCCTTACTTTCAGTTAAAAAAACTTTTTTTTTATTTAACCTTTCACGGAAGCATCTGTTTTAAAATTTCCATTTTATCCCAGAGCTCATTTAATTTACTCTTCTGTATTTTTCGAGGAGAGGTTGGGGGGGGGGGGTATGATATAAAAACAAAACGAAGCTAGAATTAAATAATTACTTAAAAATAATGCAGGTAGTGAAACTAGAAGAGAACTCTTAAAATGAGGGCGAGCATAGGTAAAAACTTGAAAGGGGTATAGGAGCAATGTTACCTGATTCCTTCTTGAGGGGGGGGTGCTGAAACCCCGTATAAAACTCTTGAAAAAAACACCATAGAATCCGTAAGCATTAACCGCTTGTACACTGAATTAAGCTAAACTCGATATGAGTAGCGATGTGTCAATTAAAGGTAGGGGCCTGGTGGGGCATTATGGTGTAAATTAATGGAAGCGGCCAGGTGGGGCATTACTGTGTTAATCTAAGGTAGCAGCCAGGTGGAGAATTACTGTGTTAATCTAATGTACGGGGCAGGTAGGACATTACTGTATTAATCTAAAAGACAATACAGGTAAAAAAAAATCCATGTTACCTTTTATACATGTATCATAAAAAAATCACCACGCCTAAAAAGTCATATCTTTGGTTGTTTTTTTATGTTGTAATTATAATCAACATACCATGAAAATTCGTGTTGTTCACAGTACAATGATTTTGTATTAAATTTCGTGTTTCTGTTAAAAGTCATGACTGTTTTCATGCATTGATGGTTGTTTTCCTGGTATGGGTAAACGAACTTGATGATTAAGAAATTCTAGGCTATATGTTAGGCGTGTTTTTTTATGTTTAACTTTGAACACGAGTATAAAAACTCTTACGATGAGTTATTTTCTCAGTTCAAAAAACAATCCTTAGAAATCCTTGGAAATCAAGTAGTGAGGTGATTATGTAGTATGAACCATCAAGAACCGTAAGCACGAAGCATTAACAACCAAGTACCTCAACCTCAGAAACCTCCTCATACCCCCAACCTCCAAGCCCCCCCCCCCAACATTTTGGCCCCCTCCCCCCATTTTCTTAAAATAGTATTTTTTTCAACTTTTTTTTACATCTCTCAGAACGACATGAAACATACTTAAAACATAAAAAATTCACATTTAATATTTTCCGAATTCAAAATGACTACTATTAATATTAGAAAAATATTTACTATTAGAAAAATATTGTTTGTAGTAGCACTTTTTTTGGACTAAATTTTTCGGACTTTGAAATCACTCCATTTTTTTACGTATCTTAAAATAAAGTGAAATATGCTTGCGGCTCTATCAATCATTCTCTATGCTTGTTCATAGACAAGACAAGGCTTTCACATTGGTACTCTATGGTGGGTTATTGACACTACCTAGTTTATTGCATGCATTAAATCAGTATGTTTTACACAGTGGAAGGATAAGCACATAATTCATATCTTTAAAAAAGTGAAGATGAACAATTTTAAGAAAGTGTGCTCACATGATATTGTTATTGTAGCATTGAATGCTGACAGAGAAAAGTATTTGAACAATGAAACAAGTAAAAGCGATAGCACTATCGGAAACGTATGCGTGTATTGTCATGACAGTGAGGAATTAAATTTCTTTGGAGTACCAAAAAAATTCAATTCTTATGATGGTGGATATGCGAGATTGAGATCTCTGGAGATGATTGTACTCAAACAGAATGCCAACATAAAAATAATAGTTGATGAAGAGGGGCATCTTGTTGCTAATGGTTTTGGTAATATGTTACCAAGAGTTAAACCCTATCGCCAGCCTTCGGGTATTAGCATTCAACGGAAGGTCAAAAGAAGACAGGCGTACTCTTCTACTAATATAATATGCCATATCTTCTCAACGGGGCGTAACTGTTATCTGTGTAAAAATAATGGGATAATTGATAGTGAAATTGCCGGAAAAATAAAAAGGGTATTGCTAGAAAATATCACCAATGAATATAAATATGAATGGAAGAAGAGCAAAGTGTCGGCAAAAGTTACTGCCATTGATCAAACAATCAATGAACCAAAAAATAGCAAAGATGAAATGCATATTCAACATGTGGATGACCCCCCAGTAAAAATGTGTTCACATGATAGTGTTATTTTAGCATTGAATGCTGACAAGGAGAAGTGTTTGAACTATGAAACAAGTACAACTGGTAGCACTATCGGAAACATATGTATTCGTTGTAATGATAGTGAGAGTCTAGATTTCTTTGGAGTACCCAATAATTTCAATTATTCACATTCTGCATATGCGAAAGTATCATTTCCAGAGATGATTGCACTCAAAGAGAATGCCAACATAAAAATAATCATCGATGATAGAGGACAACTCCTTGCTAGTGTTGCTGGTAACACATTAGCTACGGATACATCCTATCGTCAGCTTTCGGGTATTAGCATTCGACGGAAGGTCAAAAGAAGAAAGGCCTACTGTTCTACTAATATCATAAACCATATCTTGTCTACGTGTCGGAACTGTTACATGTGTAAAAATAATGTGATAATAGACAACGAAATTACGGGAAAAATAAAAAAAACATTGCTAGAAAATATCACTAAGGAATATAAAGATGAATCAATAAAAAAAAAGTGCCAGAAAACGTTAGTACCATCATTGATCAAACAGTCTATGAACCAAATAATACAAAAGACGAAACGTATATTGAACCTGTCGGTGACATCCCAGTAAAAACTGTGTATGACTCAAATAGAATAATGATTATTTTACTCATTTCTAACTAAGAGAAGACAAGAGCTAGAGTATCAATAGAGAACATGATGAAGTATTTTATAGAACAGATTCAAAATATCCAAAGTTTTTTATTGATATTAATAATGTACAATAAAATATTTTTTGTATTAATATCCTACATGACATTATTTCATTAAAAATATATTATGCATTACATTGTTATGTATTCATTATTTTTAGAGTATGATACCATATCAAACGTTTAGAATGTCTATTGAAACATCGCGGATGTAAGAAAAGGAATTTGAATACATCATATGTCGGATAGATAGGTTAACATGAGGAAAATCTGTTGCACGATGAGAAAAGTCAACATGCAACAAGTTTCACTAACAAAAAAATATGCAACAAGTACCACGAACAAAATCAGCAAGCGACAAATTCCTTGAAGAAAATCAGTTTCACGAGGAGAAAAATCAGTGTACGAGTTTGGTGAAGAGAAAAAAAATCAAGATGCAACAAGTTTCACGAAAAAAAAAACGGTCAGCACACAAAAAGTTCCACGATCAAAAAATATGCATGCAGTACGTACTAAGAAAGAAAATAGTTTCGGGAGGAGAAAAAAATCAATGTACATGTTTTACGAAGAGAAAAAATCAACCTGCAACAAGTTTCACGAATATAGAAAAACAGCGTGCAACAAGCACGAACAGCGTACGAACAAAAAAACAATCAGTACGAAACAACTTCCAATAACAAAATCAGTTTCACGAAGAGAAAAATCAATGTACAAGTTTCAAGAAGAGGATAAACAAAATCACACTGCAACACGTTTCACGAACAAAAAATCATCACTCAACAAGTTCCTCGAACATACGAACATAGCGTGCAACAAGTTCCATGAGCAAAACCAGTTATCTCAATGAGGAAAATCATTGTTGAAGTTTCACGAAGAGAAAAATCAACATTTAACATGGATCACGAACAAAGAAATATGCATGCAATAAGTTCCAAGAAAAAAAATTTGTTTCACTAAGTAAAAAAAATTAATGTATTTGTTTCACGAAAAGAAAAAATAAACATGCAACAAGTTTCAGGTATAAAAAATCAGCACGCAACAAGTTCCACAAACAAAATCAGTCTAACGGGGAGAAAAAATCATTGTTTGAGTATCACGAAGAGAAGAAATCAGCATGCAACAAGTTTCACGAAGAAAAATCAGCACTCAACAAGTTCCACAAACATAAATCAGCGCGGTCAAGTTCAATGAACAAAATTGGCTTCAAGACAAGAAGAAAATTTCAATGTGCCAGTTTCACGAAGAGAAAAATCAACATTCAACAAGTTTAATGAACAAAAACCATCATGCAACAAGTTCCATGAATAACAATCAGCACGCAACAAGTTCCTTGAACAAAATCAGTTTCATGAGAAGAAAAATTAGTGTACAAGTATCTCGAAGAGAAAAAAAGTAACATGCAACAAGTTTAACGAAAAAATTAAAATCAGCACGACACAAGTTCCAATATCAGAAAAATATGCATGCAGTATGTTCCATGGACAAAATTAGTTTTAGGAGGAGAAAAAAAATCAATGTACATGTTTCACTAAGAGAAAAAATCAACATGCAACAAGTTTCATGAAAAAAACAGCTAGTAACGAGTTCCACGAACAAAAAAAACAATCAGCATACAACAACTTCAATTAACAAAATCAGTTTCACGACTAGAAAAATCAATGTACACTTTTCGAGAAGAGTCTAAACAAAATCACACTGCAACACGTTTCACGAACAGAAAATCATCACTCTACAAGTTCCACGAACATAAATCAGTTTTAGGAGGAGAAAAAAAAATCAATGTACATGTTTTACTAAGAGAAAAAATCAACATGCAACAAGTTTCACGAATAAAAAAAAAGCATACAACAAGTTCCACGAACAAAAAAAACATTCAGCACGCAACAACTTCCATTAACAAAATCAGTTTCACGAAGAGAAAAATCAATGTACAAGTTTCGAGAAGAGGATAAACAAAATCACACTGCAACACGTTTCACGAACAAAAAATCATCACTCTACAAGTTCCACGAACATAAATCAGCGTACAACAAGTTCCATGGACCAAACTAGTTTTCTCAATGAGTAAAATCATTGTTGAAGTTTCACGAAGAGAAAAATCAACATTTAACATGGATCACGAACAAAGAAAGATGCTTGCAATAAGTTCCATGAAAAGAAAAAGTAATTTCACTAAGTGAAAAAAAAAATGTACTTGTTTCACGAAGAGAAAAAATAAACAAGCAACAAGTTTCAGGAGTAAAAAATCAGCACGCAACAAATTCCATGAAATAAATCAGTTTAACGGGGAGAAAAATCATTGTTTAACTTTTGCGAAGAGAAAAAAAATCAGCATGCAACAAGTTTCACGAAGAAAATTCAGCACTCAACAAGTTCCACAAATATAAATCAGCGCGGTCAAGTTCAATGAACAAAATTGGCTTCAAGAGAAGAAGAAAAAATCAATGTGCAAGTTTCACGAAGAGAAAAATCAACATTCAACAAGTTTCATGAACAAAAAACCATCATGCAACAAGTTCCATGAATAACAATCAGCACGCAACAAGTTCCTTGAACAAAATCAGTTTCACGAGGGGAAAAATTAGTGTACAAGTTTCGGGAAGAGAAAAAAGCAACATGCAACAAGTTTGACGAACAAAATAAAAATCAGATCACAACAAGTTCCAAATTCAAAAAATATGCATGCAGTATGTTCCATGGACAAAATTAGTTTTAGGAGGAGAAAGAAAATCAATGTACATGTTTCATGAAGAGAAAAAAGTAACACACAACAAGTTTCACGAATAAAAAACAGTGTGCAACAAGTTCCACGAACTAAAAAAAAACAATCAGCACGCAAAAAAATCCGTTAACAAAAATAGTTTCACGACGTGAAAAATCAATGTACAAGTTTTGCGAAGAGAAAAAAAATCAGACTGCAACAAGTTTCACAAACAAAAAATAACATCACTCAACTCAATGAGGAAAATCATTATTGAAGTTTCACGGAGAGAAAAATCAAGATTTAAAATGGATCACGAACAAAGAAATATGCAAGCAATAGGTTCCATGAAAAAATTAGTTTCACTAAGTGGAAAAAAATCAATGCACTTGCTTCACGAAGAGAAAAAATACACATGCAATAAGTTTCAGGAATAAAAAATCAGCTCGCAACAAGTTCCATGACCAAAATCAGTTTAACGGGTAGAAAAATCATTGTTTAAGTTTCGCCAAGAGAAAGAAAATCAGCATGTAACAAGTTTCACGAAGAAAAATCAGCACTCAACAAGTTCCACAAACATAAATCAGCACGGTCAAGTTCAATAAAAAAATTGGCTTCAAGAGAAGAAGAAAAAATCAATGTGTAAGTTTCACGAAGAGAAAAATCAACATTCGAAAAGTTTCATGAACAAAAAACATCATGCTACAAGTTCCATGAATAAAAATCAGCACGCAACAAGTTCCTTGAACAAAATCAGTTTCACGAGGAGAAAAATTAGTGTACAAGTTTCGCAAAGAGAAAAAAAGCAACATGCAACAAGTTTAACGAAAAAAATTAAAATCAGCAAGCACCAAGTTCCAAAATCAGAAAAATATGCGTGCAGTATGTTCGATGGATAAAATTAGTTTTAGGAGGAGAAACAAAAAATCAATGTACATGTTGCACGAAAAGAAAAAATCAATATGCAACAAGTTTCACGAATAAAAACAGCATGCAACAAGTTCCACGAACTAAAAAAACAATCAGCACGAAACAAATTCCGTTAATAAAATCAGTTTCACGAGGTGAAAAATCAATGTACAAGTTTCGCAAAGAGAAAAAACTCCGACTGCAACAAGTTTCACAAACAAAAATCATCACTCAACAAGTTCCAGTTTTCTCAATGAGACCAGTTTTCTCAATGAGAAAAATCATTGTAGATGTTTCACGAAGAGAAAAATCAACATGTAACATGAGTCACGAGAAAAAAAATCCCTTTTTTTCAAATAACTGCATTGAAGCTACGTTCAACTAGGTATACTTGGCGGGGTGAAAAATCAATGTACAAGTTTCGCGAAGAGAAAAAATCAGACTGGAACAAGTCTCACAAACAAAAGAAATCATCACTCAAGAAGTTCCATGAGCATAAATCCGCATGCAACAAGTTCCATGAACAAAACCAGTTTTCTCACTGAGAAAAATCATTGTAGATGTTTCACGATGAAAAAATCAATATGTAACATGAATCACGAGAAAAACCCCTTTTTTTAAATAATTGAATTCAAGTTAGGTTCAATTAGGTTTACTTGGCGTGACATGGCGCGTGTTGATTTTTCTCTTCGTGAAACTTGCACATTGATTTTTTCTTCTTCTCTTAGAGCCAATTTTGTTCATTGAACTTGACCGCGCTGATTTATGTTTGTGGAACTTGTTGAGTGCTGATTTTTCTTCGTGAAACTTGTTGCATGCTGATTTTTTTCTCTTCGCGAAACTTAAACAATGATTTTTCTCCCCGTTAAACTGATTTTGTTCATGGAATTTGTTGCGTGCTGATTTTTTACTCCTGAAACTTGTTGCATGTTTATTTTTTCTCTTCGTGAAACAAGTACATTAGTTTTTTTTCACTTAGTGAAATTAATTTTTCTTTTCATGGAACTTATTGCAAGCATCTTTCTTTGTTCGTAATCCATGTTAAAAGTTGATTTTTCTTTTCGTGAAACTTCAACAATGATTTTCCTCATTATGAAAGCTAGTTTGGTCCATAGATCTTTTTGCATACTGATTTATGGTTGTGGAACTTTTAGAGTCATGATGTTCTGCTCGTGAAACATTTTGCGGTGTCATTTTACTTAGCTTCTTCTCAAAAATTGTACATTTCTTTTCCTCTTAGAGACACTTAATTTTTTAGTGGAAGTTGTTATGGGCTGATGGTTTTTTTGTTCGTGGAACATGTTACATCCTGTTTTTATTCGTGAAACTTGTTGCATGTTAATTTTTTCTCTTCGTGAAACATGTATATTGATTTTTTTTTCTCCTCCTAAAATAAAATTTGGTCCATGGAACATGCTGCATGCATATTTTTCTGATTTTGGAACTTGTTGCGTGATGATTTTTATTTTGTTCGTTAAACTTGTTGCATGTTGCTTTTTTCTCTTCGTGAAACTTGTACACTAATTTTTCTCCTCATTAAACTGATTTCGTTCAAGGAACTTGTTGCGTCCTGATTGCTATTCATGGAACTTGTTGCGTGAAGGTTTTTGTTCATGAAGCTTGTTGAATGTTGATGTTTCTCTTCGTGAAATTTGCACATTGATTTGTTCTTCTTCTCTTAAAGCCAATTTTGTTCATGGAACATTGACCGCGCTGATTTATGTATGTTGGACTTTTTGAGCGCTGATTCTTGTTCATAAAACTTGTTGCAGGTTGATTTTTTTCTCTTCGAGAAAATTAAACAGTGAATTCTCTCCCCGTTAAACTGATTTTGTTCATCGAACTTGTTGCGTGCTGATTTTTTATTCCTGAAACTTATTACATGTTTATTTTTCTCTTCGTGAAACAAGTACATTAATTTTTTTTCCACTTAGTGAAACTATTTTTTTTTCATGGAACTTCTTGCATGCATATTTCTTTGTTCGTGATCCATGTTAAATGTTGATTTTTCTCTTCGTGAAACTTCAACAATGATTTTCCTCATTGAGATAACTGGTTTTGCTCTTGGAACTTTTTGCACGCTGATTTATGTTCGTGGAACTCGTTGAGTAATGATTTTTTGTTCGTGAAACCTGTTGCAGTGTGATTGTGTTTATCCTCTTCTCGAAACATGTACATTGATTTTCTTTTTGTTAAAGTGATTTTGTTACTGGAAGTTTTTGCGTGCTGATTGTTTTTTGTTCATGGAACTTGTTGCATGCTGTTTTTTTATTCTTGAAACTTGTTGTAGGTTAATTTTTTCTCTTCGGGAAACATGTACATTGATTTTTTTCTCCTCCTGAAACTAATTTTTTTCATGGTACATACTGCATGCATATTTTTTTGATCGTGGAACTTTTTGTGTGCTGACTGTTTTTTTTTGTTCGTGAAACTTGTTGTATCTTGATTATTTTCTCTTCACCAAACTCGTACATGGATTTTTCTCCTCTTGAAACCGATTTTGTTCAAGGAATTTTTCACTTGCTGATTTTGTTCATGGTACTTGTTGTATATTTTTTTGTTAGTGAAACTTGTTGCATGTTGACTTTTCTCATCGTTAAACAGATTTTCCTCATGTTACATTCTAAGCGTTTGATATGGTATCGTACTCTAAAATTAATGAATACATAACAATGTAATGCATATTATATTTTTAATGAAATAATGTCATGTAGGATATTAATACATAAAATATATTATTGTATATTATTAATATCAATTAAAAACTTTAGACATTTTGAATCTGTTCCATAAAATAGTTCACCATGTTCTCATGGTGATTTTTTATGAACTAAAATAGTTTATATATATATATATATATATATATATATATATATATATATATATATATATATATATATATATATATATATATATATATATATATATATATATATATATATATATATATATATATATATATATATATATATATATATATATATATATATATATATATATATATATATATATATATATATATATTGACTTTGCGACTTTGAAACCTATTTTTAATTCCTAAAAACATCTAATAATAACATTGCACTACTAATTACCGATTTTCATGTGTGTATTGGAATAAATTAATTTAAAATTAGTTTTTTTCAAAATTAGTGTTCCAACTTTGAAGCCAAGTTTCTTGTTCAAGAGAGATCTGATTTGTCTTCCCGTGAAAAGATCTAATGTCACTTATGTTTATACGTTCTCTGGAGCACTCGCACCTCGGTCCGGGTTTTTATAATGGGTGAGTTAGGGAAAGATCGTACTGCTATATTATATATACTGTGGTTTACCCATACCAGGAAAACAACCATCAATACATGAAAACAGTCATGAATTTTAACAGAAACAGGAAATTTAATTCAGAATCATTGTACTGTGAACAGCACAAATTTTCATGGTATGTTGATTATAATTACAACATAAAGAAAAAACAACCAAAGATATGACTTTTTAGGCGTGGTGATTTTTTTTTGACACATGTATAAAAGGTAACATCTATTTTTTTTTTACCTGTTTTGTCTCTTAGATTAATACAGTAATGTCCTACCTGCCCCGTACATTAGATTAACACAGTAATGCCCCACCTGGCTGCTACCTTAGATTAACACAGTAATGCCCCACCTGGCCGCTTCCATTAATTTACACAGTAATGCCCCACCTGGCCCCTACCTTTAATTGACACAGTAATGCCCCACCTGTCCACTAACTTTAATTGACACATCACTACTGATATGGCGATCCTCTACCCCTCCAACAGACGGAAACTTTGTGATTGTGAAGGTGAGTGTTTGCTAACTGAATCCCAAGTATTATATTAGATAGAATTTAATTTCTGAAGCTTCACAAAGTGAGGGAATGGAGTGCTGGAAGCATGGACTTACATAGATGGCACCTTTGAGACGGAGTCCCCTGTAATCTAAAAAATGTGCGGTTATTGTCACAGTTTTTTAGATATTGTTAGTTGGTGTTAGTAGACCCTAAAAAAAGGATCTTCAAAAACGATCTTCAGGTAAATATTTACCAAATCATATTATTGAGTTTCAAATAAAGTGAATATACCATTCGATGCCTTTTTTATGCTGATTACGAATATAACAATTATTTCTATCGGAAAGGAATTTTAGACCCCCCCCCCCATATTTATGTCAATTAAGGATATATATTTGCACATATTGGGGTGGGGGTTAGGTTAGGGGGGGCTTAAATTAATTTCAGCCCCCCCCCCTAATGGTGTATTCACTTTATTTCTAACTCAATAATATGATTTGGTAAATATTTACCGATCTTCATATCTGCTATCTACAGAAATGTAGATTATTTTTATTTGTTCTGTGATTCAGAACAATCATACTGAGATCTTAAATATTTTTAATGTTCAACATTGAAGAATTATGTACAATTCCTTAAGTAATCCCTGAATAATAATTAGTCGAAACATGTACAACACATTGATGCATGAAATGTATGTGCCTGTGTCAGATGGTACTTCAAAAGAAAAAATATAATAGAATCATTTTATTTAGTCATTCGTTACAAGCAAAAAAATACTACAAATGGAGTAAAAGGAAAAATACTGAAAATTACATGTTTAAAAGAACGACAGAATCATCAATTCAGAGGTGAATAACAATTGTAATACTATCCAGTTTAAGAAGTCTCCACATGCCAAGGCCTGATGAAATTCTTCTACTAAAAACTCACTGCAGCACCAACACAGCTGTGCACGCTCCTCCTCCATCTAAGAACACTCCCAAGAAGTTCCAGTTTCCTTTAAATCCTTTTTTATGACCTTCTCTCACCCGATCCCAGTATGACTTGCTTTTCGCTTGGAACTTAATGGTTGGCCGAAAAGAACGATCCTTAGCAGTCTGTCATACTTAATCCGCAGAATGTGTCCTAGCAGTCTCAACCTTTTTCTCATTATAGCCCTAGAAAGCGGGATTGACCCACATTTTTTCCACAACTATTTGAAATACGTTCGGTCAGGCGGTGTACCCAAAATAATCCGTAAATGAAGAGTTGGAATTCTGAAAATAGGTGAGGCCCACTGCTATCAAGGACAGTCCCACAATCTTCCTCTGTCCAATTTTGAAAAAGTAACAACAAAGAATCTTACTCGTGTCCATCTGGATTAAACTGATAGCTTGGTTTGGGGAAAAAAATCCTGTATGAAAATTACATTGCCAGTGCCCACAAGTCTTTCCACCACTGGTATTTTATCTATCTCTCTGCTGTTTAGTTCCTATTATACTACACGTATAATGTCATTGATTGTTGTTTAGAAATCGTCCACAGGGTCCCTAAACATTTCACAAAATAGGGTGCTGGAAAGAGCAATAGAGAGCATATTTAGTATGGTTTTGGCAAGGATTGTGTCGCGAAGTAGAGTAGCTACCGCCATAGTTTTGATATTATAGAGGCTTTACGAGGACCACCGATATATATCGGGGCCAGGACTCACTTTCACACTTATTATTAAGTCAATTTGAGCCACTGCCTCAGCTGGAGTCAATATAACTCTCTTATTGTTCAGACCTATCCTCCATTACATTCCTAGGTTTGAGTTATTCTATTGTTTGGCTAGCGTCACCGTAAAATCTGTCCGAAAATATTTTTTTCTTCCAGAAGGAATGAAAGGATCTGCAGGAGGGTTCTTTAAGACAGCAGTATATGGTGGCATTGCATTGTCAGTGTTGAGCCCAGAAGCAGCAACATTGTTCTTGTTACATCACTTCGGAGTTTTCCATTTTATAAGCCTGTATTGATGTAGATTAAAAATACAAAAATTAAAGAGAGCTGATAGATTGGAGAAAGTAAACAAAAAGTTTGATACGGAGTGGTCTGGAACTCTGACATACTTTACACTAAGATGGTTATCCTGAAGATCACACAGGCAGATTCCGAGTAACTCTACTGTGATTTTACTTGCAACCTTTTACTAAATAAAAAAATATTGAACCCTGGAAAAGGTTCGATGCTTCAACTTTCTAACTTTTTGAACAACAAATTAAAGGCGCATATAGCTTGAAGAATAATACAAATTTTATTTAAACATATAAGAGAGTTGTTATTCACTTCAAAGTATTTGGAGCACAAATGCCTCAAAACCAAACGACATGTAGATCTAGGACACAGTTAAGCGATTCTGGTCATAATCTCGAGCCTCCAATCCCTTACATAAGTGCCTGACAACAACAATTATGCATGTTGTGATTACTTTTATGCTGATTTTCACAGCGCAATGGTAGACAGGGATGTTTTTTAAGCCAGAAGATTTTAAATGCAACTTTTCGGTAGGAGTACATATTATTATGCGCAACAATAAAGCTTACTGTTTAAGCAATTGCAAACTTACATTCGTAGTATTTTGTTAATAGATTCTTTTTTTTAGGGAAACTGAGTTAAAATTTTTGGAAACATCAAGCGGCTCCCCAACTGTACCGAGAACAAGATTTAAGGTAGAAGCAAAAGACGATACTGCCCTTTCACTTCTGACTGACAATATGGCACCGGCAGAAACAATGCCTCTTGTGAGACAATCCCCAAGTATGTATATTTTTGCCATTAGCTTACTTTTGCTTTCTTCATTTTCTTTCAATCCAAACGCTCTGGTTTCTCCAAAAGCCAAACAGAGACTCTTAAGCCCCAACCCCAAATCCCTGCCTTCTCTTACGTATATGCTTTTTATTTTTTTTTACCCAAAAACTACTACCTTCCCAATACCTAATTTTTATTCAGTCACAGGCGAGTACCAAAAAGCCCAAAATCTTCATATCCCCTTCTCTGCGTACGCACTTAGTAAAGTTATCTTTTTGAAGTTTCATGTGAAAGTTATCACATTTCTTAATACTCAGTTTAAAAAAACTATTAACAGGTACTATTAAAGTTATCTTTTTGAAGTTTCATGTGAAAGTTATCACCTTTCTTAATACTCAGTTTAAAAAAACCATTAACAGGTACTATTAAAGTTATCTTTTTTAAGTTTCATGTGAAAGTTATAACCTTTCTTAATACTCAGTTTAAAAAAAATATTAACAGGTACTATTAAAGTTATCTTTTTGAAGTTTCATGTGAAAGTTATCACCTTTCTTAATACTCAGTTTAAAAAAACCATTAACAGGTACTATTAAAGTTATCTTTTTGAAGTTTCATGTGAAAGTTATCACCTTTCTTAATACTCAGTTTAAAAAAACTATTAACAGGTACTATTAAAGTTATCTTTTTGAGGTTTCATGTGAAAGTTATCACCTTTCTTAATACTCAGTTTAAAAAACTATTAACAGGTACTATTAAAGTTATCTTTTTGAAGTTTCATGTGAAAGTTATCACCTTTCTTAATACTCAGTTTAAAAAAACTATTAACAGGTACGTATACTCACTTTCGAAAGCCTTCCACCACTTCTGTGTGCGTGCGTACAAATATTCTTTTTTAGACGAATTTATCGCAAAATTACCAGAATTACCAGAAAATTACCAAAAATCGGAAAAAAAACCTAACCTAAATATCCAATTTTTAAAGTCAGGCACTGGCACGTGCACCCTATTAGTACAGTCCCCTCTTCGCAGTTACCACCATTGTCAAAATTCAGCCTTAAAAAGCTAGGAACAGGCACATACGCCTGGTCCTGAAATTATCCCACCCTCTTCTGCTTGTGTTCCTGCTAATGTATTTCTGCTTGTGTTTTTCTTTCCGAAAGTTTATCCGAAAATTACCAGTATTCTTAATTTCCAGCTGTCTTAAACCCAGGCACTTTCACATACATCGTAGTCCCCTCTCCGCACAAAAAAAAGTGGGCTGAAATTATATTTTAAAGAATTTATTCAAAAACTATCCCCCTTTTTCAATATCCAGCTTTACGAAATTATATTTTCATATTTACTAGAAAAATAAGAGGGTGTCTTGTCATTGGATTCCAATAAAAAGGGGTGGATAGATTACCAGAAGATATACAAGTAATATACTCTAATATGGAACAAATATACTCTTAGTCCATCGTGTGTGATAAGAAGTACATGGGATTAAGGCTACAAGCTATTAAAGATCCTTTGATTTCCTTTTTCCTACTTCATTTTCACTTAGAAGTTTTAATACTTATGCTTTCAATAAACCATTGTGACAAAATATTGTGACTCAATTTTTTTTTTTGTGCGTATTTTACTCGCTTAAAATTGTATATTAAAGAACCAATCTGAATTTGGGTATATGCAGTAATATAGCAACAGGTAAATTCAACCATGGTTTAAAATGGGCGGATTTGTTTGACCTCCAATTCTGAGGAAAGATTAAAGAAATTGATTGATTTGCAAAAACGGCATAAAAATAAAGCAATAGAATTAAAGCACACTTTTAACATGGGCGAATACGTCAATAAGCTCTCTTTATCTGTTCTACGCGAACTTTGAACTTTTTCAAATATTAAAAAATATATGAAGCTGAAGAACAGCGTAATTATCCCTCCGTTGGCAGCGGAAAGTAGGCTGATCTTCACTAATTGTCCATATTTAATTTAAATGTTTCTTATTTCATTATTTAAATTTATTTATTTTATTGTTTTACTATTTTAATTTATTTATTATATTTGTTTACTATTTTAATTTATATATTTATTACTTTTATTTGTACAAATTTATATATTATTGTATTTAAAGCTTGCTTATATTTTAAAGTGTATATATATATATATATATATATATATATATATATGTGTGTGTGTGTGTGTGTGTGTGTGTGTGTGTGTGTGTGTGTGTGTGTGTGTGTGTGTGTGTGTGTGTGTGTGTGTGTGTGTGTGTGTGTGTGTGTGTGTGTGTGTGTGTGTGTGTGTGTGTGTGTGTGTGTGTGTGTGTGTGTGTGTGTGTGTGTGTGTGTGTGTGTGTGTGTGTGTGTGTGTGTGTGTGTGTGTGTGTGTGTGTGTGTGTGTGTGTGTGTGTGTGTGTGTGTGTGTGTGTGTGTGTGTGTGTGTATATATATATATATATATATATATATATATATATATATATATATATATATATATATATATATATATATATATATATATATATATATATTTACGTAATTTATATCTTACATATTTATTTAATTCATTGTGTTAAATGTATCAAATTGAATAGAAATGTTTCATATTTGATAGAAATTTACGTATCAAAGCTGTCTACAAAATATTTCTAAACAGCCGCAGTTATAAACGGTTTTGTTTGTAAAATTTCCGGGGGAAATTTACGTGAAACAAATAGAACCCATTGTTTTTCGTCTTAAAATTTATTTCCATAATTGTTCAATCTATCTAAATGTCAATCCATTGTTCAAGTTATGTCAAGAATGTCAACGTGTCAATCATGTCCCATATTTATGTTATCTTTCAAATTATTCGTTATCATTGAATCTTTATACAATACAAAAAAAAATTCAGCTGATAAGAGCAACATTGAAACTTGAAAGAATAGAGATTATTCTTTATATGGGTGGCTAATATATCCTCAATTCCTCGATTGTTACGCTAAAGTTGATTAGAGGGAGCTACCATTTCGGCGAACCGTCACAAGCACGAAACGTCATAACATCGAACCGGCACAATCACGAAACGTCATAACATCTAAAAAAATTTATAAGTTTATATAATAGTAACAAGTATATAATAGTTTAGAAACAAATTTCGGCTATATAGTTGCACATCAGGGGGGTGGGGGTAAAGCATACCATATATTAAATATGTAACCTAATAACCTAGGTACCTTCCCCCCCCCACCCCGAAACCCCCAAAAAACAAAAGTTTTAAAATTTTCGATGTTATGACGGTTCGAGGTTCTGACGGATTTTTTGTCGATGTTATGACGGATTTTGTACTGCTCCTGACGTTCGTGCTCTTAATGGTTCGATGTTATTACGCCTTCCCGTTGATTAGTGCTTTAAAAAACTTTTTATTGCAATTAAACAGCCCTTGTGTTTCAGCCGTCGTTTTTAAAGAATTGAAAAAAAAGCCAAAATTCAGAGTAGAGAGCGAGTGATTAAGGAGGGGACAGCCCCCTCATATACGGAATAGTTTCTTTTCGTTTTAATTTTCAATGCTGCTCCTTACTTTCATTTACAATGACTCATTTTATTTAATGTCTGATCGTTTTTGAAATGATGCTCAGGCCTAACTAAAATATGATGTGGGCCACCAGCCCTATAAACCCCACCCCCGATTTCTTGCTGATAAATTGTGTGTATTCATGGTATAAAATTTATTGGTAGCGTTCCGCTTTTCCAGTTTTTCTCCTTAAGAATTAAAATGTTGGATTTTAATTGAAATGTTCATTAAAATTTCAATATTTAATCAAAATTTCTTATGAGCAGTAGTTTTGTTGAATAATTCCTTAATAATAATTTCACTACAAAATTGTAGGTGGACGGAAAGGAGTATTATTGTTCATATGGATGGAAATTCTTCGTTACTTTTGATTTTCCGTGGCTGATGCTATAGTGACCTCTAAAATAGGGGCGTTTTTATTATTATTATCATCATTATTATTCCTTAATTATTGGAACCAGGTGCAATCAAATGTCAGATTTGCCGCTAGTATTTTATCGAGGTTTTCAGATACCTATTGAATCTTCTTTTGAAAGAGTCAACAAAGAAACTTGTGGGGGTAACTTTCCCAAGAAGATCATTCCGGATCAAAGTGTAACGTCGAATGAAGCTGCTCTGCAAGTACTCTGTTCTCGCCTTGCCAGCCTCGAGATAATTGGACCGTGTTGTGTGCCTTCGGGTCTATCTTGTTGGTTGGACAATTTGAGGCACAATACGAGAAAGGTCTAGACAAGGAGGTAAATTTTAAGTACTTACAGAGAACAGCCGTCAACATTACATCAAACCTCTCACCAACAGGCTGGAGAAAGTCCAGAGGAACAGTTAAACCTTCCCTATTAGCTCTTTTTTGGATCTTATTGAGCTGTGTCAGCAACGTTTTATTAGCACTCGCATACAGTGGGTATTCATACTCGGAAGTGGGTCTGATGCGGGACCTGTAAAGTGGAATGATCAAGCAGATTGGTAAAGGTTTTTTGCGCCAAAGGATTATCCCAAGCGTTTTTGCGAAGGATTTTCATACCCAGTCTAGGTGAGTTTTCCAAGAGAGATGTGTGAAGAAGTGGATTCAAAGGAGACGAAGTATTTCGACTTATTTTTTTATAAATTCGTTTAAAAATATGAAGCTAGGATGTATGCGTGGTACTTTTGATCGGGAGATTATCAGCTCTTTTGTTATCGATGCATTGAATCTGACCATCCAGGCATCAGACCACTTTCAATTTTCCCATGATCTGTCTGTAGTGTCAGGGAGGCTATGATGGGTTCATCGTGTTTTGGGATTACTAAATGAGTTATGGTGGCATCGGCAAAGTGATGCAGAGGGCTCACAAGGTTATCTCCCATATCAATTATATAAAGAATGAAAAAATTAGGTCTAAATATACTATCCTGGGGTACGCCTGCCTTTATTGGATATTCAAGGGAGGTGGAACTGTCAAGAACAACCCGTAATGAATGATCAGAAATAAAGTTTTCAACCCCACTTAACAGACATCCTCTGGCACCATAAGCGTAAAGTTACATCAGTTGGCTGTGATGCCATACTCTGCTGAAAGCCCTAGCAGTGTAAAATGACAATAACCTGATGTTCTATTCTTTTCCTAGAAGTTCGATCCACTCCTGATGCTGGGCGATTAAACAGTCAAGCATTGAAGGCTTTCAGTGGAATCCATATTGGCGGTCGCCTGAATGTTCATTTGACTCCAGGCACTTGATAAAGTGAATGATTTGATGTCTTTTCGTAAACTTTCCCAATGCAGGATAGGAGATACGCGTTGATTTAGCTGAACCAACTTAGTTAAATTAAGCATTAAGATTAAGGTCTATATGAACCATTTATCTTGTATGGACTACGTTACTTTTCGGCAACGGATGCGCCACCTGTGGCATTACTTCCCATGCAACTGAGAGGCTCGATATAAAGTTTTTTGATACTTCAAAATCGAACGATGATTTCAGAATTTTCACCCGGGAGCCACTTGGTCTGGGAAAAATCATAGTTTGGTGCCATAAAACGGCAAAAAAACGCCTCTTTCGCGTGGCACAATCTTTTTCGTCACTTAAAAAGGGCACTATAACTTTAGGTTTAAGTTTGAATGAGCCCTATTCAGATCTTCTTGGACCATTGGTTTCACACGGCTACCCCTGGGAAAGAAACACGTGTCCGTGATCTTTCTTGTCTCAAAAAATACAGAATTCCACGTTTTTGTAGTTAGGAGCTTATAATATATACAGTAGGAATCTGTGATATGTTGAATCTGATGGTATGAATCTCATTAAGATTGTTTGACTTTCTTGGTTTATTCCCAATTTTGGAAAATATGGCAAGTTTTCCCAGGCCCTTAGACTGAGCAAAATAGCCAGAGCAAAATATTAAACTTACTGAATTTTAAATGTTTGTAATCAACAGAACAAGCCAATTCCTTTGATGTATCAACTGTTGTAAAAATCCTTATTTTCAAAGTTTCGGTTACTACTAGGCCAAGTCTCTTCTTACTTTCGGTTCGTTACCACGAACTGTTTGATTATACAGCTAAGGCATTGCCTTAAAGGCAAAGACCCAAATATGGAATGAAAGATGTTAAATGATTGAAATATTAAATACATTTTATGCAATGCTACAGAGAACATATGCTTTATAGTCAAACCGGTATACAGGCAGGGGTGCAATTTCACAAAAATGTAGGGGGCGCATGGATATTTTATTTTTTTAATGAAGATAAAAAAAAGGTATGTTTCGTCTTAGGTCTAGTTAAACCTATAAACCAAAGTTTTTTAAGGTTTTGCTCTTGGTATTTTCAAGTTTATTAAGAAAAGTATCACATTGTTGTCAGTGTTGCCACATTGAATGGTGAAAATAAGTAAGCAAAACTGATTGCTTAAGTTTGATAACGTTTTTTGTCAGTAGAATTTCAAACGTCAGCAATCTATTGATAACCAAAGATCCAAAGATGACTACATTTTCAAAAAAAGCTACGAAACACCTTTGGTGTTTCGTAGATACAAAAATCTTGTATCTATAACATTAAGGATTTTGTTTGTGTATTTGCTGTGCCTTCATTAACGATAAAGTTGATTGAGCCAAGACTTCGTAGCTATGATTAGGACCCGGCACCGCGCCGATGAGGGAAGACCGGCGGCTGTGGGGCCAAAAACAGCAGCGGCGGCGCGCCGCCAGCGCGATCAATGTTGCCCGCAAACATTAATGTTTTCAGCAGTCTTTATCAAAAAAAAGCTTGAATTTACATAATTACTTTCTTTACACATTGACAGTACAAGTACACAAGATATTCCACCTAGTAGTTACTTGTAGCAACCAAACTGGCATATTCTTGTTAAAGTTTCTTACCTCCCTTCACATCTCTTTTGTATTTATTTTTTGCTGGCGCGCCGCCAGCACGATCAATGTTGACCGCAAACATTAATGTTTTCATCAGTCTTTCTCAAATCACAGCTTAAATTTACAAATTTACTTACTCTACTCATTGACAGTACACTTTCATAGGATATTCCACCTAGTAGCTACTGGTAGCAACCAAACTGTCATATTCTTGTAAAAGTCTCTCACCACCCTTCACATCTCTTTTGTATTTATTTTTAAGCAGCCGTAAAATGTTCTACAAAATCCGTCTCTGCTTCAAATAAAAAAAAAAAAAAATATATAATTAACTTTTTGGCATCCTTGCTTTCAATAAAAAAATTCAAGATATTATCATTTAAATATAATACTTCCCTACCTCCCCCCCTCTGGATACCACCTTGATAGGATACCGTCTCTGCTATAAATTAAAAAAAATAATTAACTTTTTGGCATCCCTTCTTTTAAAAATAAATAAATTTGAGATATTATCATTTAAATATAATACCTCATTAACCCCTACCCTCTGGATACCACCGTGATAGATACCGTCTCTACTTGAAATTAAAAAAAATAACTTTTTGGCATCCCTGCTTTCAATAAAAAAATTCAAGGTACTATCACTTGTACATAATAACTCCCTATGCCCCCCTCTCGATACCATCCTGATAGGATACCGTCTCTGCTTTAAATTAAAAAAAAATAATTCACTTATCGGCATCCCTGCTTTCAAAAAAAAATCGAGGTATTATCATTTCAATATGATAGCTCACTACCCTCCCCCCTCTGGATACCACCATGATAGAATACTGTCTCTGCTTTAAATAAAAAAAAATTAAATTTTTAGCATCCCTGCTTTCAATAAAAAAAAGAGATATTAGCATTTAAATGTGATACCTCCCTACCCCCCTACACCCTCTGGATACCTCCTTGATAGGATACCGTCTCAGCTTTACATTAAAAAAAATAATTTACTTAATAATTACTACTACTACTACTACTACTACTACTAACAACTTACTGCAGCACCAAGCCGCCTGAAGCCAACACAGCTACGCGCCCTCCTCCTCCGTCCCAATCTATTCAAAGTCTCCCTTTTTACACCCGCCCATGAAGTCCCCATTTCCTTTAAATCTTTCTTTATGACGTCCTCCCATCCCAGACGAGGATGACCTACTTTCCCTTTAGCCCCAGACGGCTGGTCGAAAACAACAAACTTCGGCAATCTGTCATCTTTCATCCACAGCGTGACCTAGCCACGTCAACCTTTCTTCCATTACAGCCCTAGAGAGCGGTGTTGAACCACATTTTTCGCATAGCCTATTGTTTGAAATACGGTCAGTCAGCCGGGTACCCAGAACAATCCTTAAACAATTTCTCTTAAAAACATCTAGCAAATCTTCATCCGCTTTTCGGATCGCCCATGCTTCAGAGTCATATTTGACCACTGTCATCACTATAGCTTCTAATATTCTAGTCTTGGTTTGCAGATTTATCTTCCTATTCTTCCAAACTTTATTAACTGTGAAAAAACACCCTGAGCCTTGGCTATTCTACTTTTAACATCTTGACTGCTCCCACCGTCTTTACTAATAATACTACCAAGGTAAGTGAAGCTGTCCACCTGATCAATCTTTTCATTACCCAACTTTACCTTTTCATCTTTACTTATTCCTAGCCTTAGTGACTTAGTCTTCTTAACATTAATTTCAAACCTATTGTAGCACCCTCAACTCGCAAAACCTCTGAAACGTCATTCATTTTGCTCACACTTTCATCTAGGATGCTTAAATCATCAGCAAAATCTAAGTCCAGGAGACTTTTTCCTCCCCATTTGGTTCCGTGGTCTCCCATTGCCTTTCCTGTGCTCCTCAAGACAAAGTCCATCAAAATAATCCATATAAAGCGGGATAGAACACAACCCTGCTTAACTTCTGATTTAATGCAAAACCAGCTGCTAACCTCATTTCCTACCTTAACACCAGTAGTGTTATTCTCGTACATAGCACCAATCACTTTAATGGATTTTTCTAGTATACCATACACGAATAAAACCTTTACTAAAGCTCTTCTATCAGCAGAATCGAGCCCTTGCTCATAATCTATAAAACTGAAGATCAAAGGTGTTTGAAAACCCAGGCACTTCTCAATTATTAAACTAAGAGTGAAAATTTGGTCGACACATCCTCTACCTTTTCTAAAACCGCATAGTTCTTCTCTCAAAGCTTTGTCTACGGCATCTCTCAGTCTAAAAATTATCATATTACTAAGTAATTTAATACCTACAGAAACCAAACTAATCCCTCGATAATTACCACACTCACTTTTATCACCTTTCTTATAAAGTGGCTTAATTTAGGTTCTCCTGAAATCATTAGGTACTTCCCCTTTTTCAAAAATGATTCATAATCTTGAGTATCTTATTTCTATACTCAGAGCCACCATATTTAAGAAACTCATTTACCACCCTATCAGCACCTGGAGCCTTATTATTTTTTAGTCCTTTTAGTACTGTCGCTAATTCCTCCTCACAAAACAAATCCTCCTTCACATCCAATGTATCACAAACTTTTTCATTTTCCTCTATATCTCTTCCTTCAACTCTTACTCGGTTAAGCAAATTATTAAAATGTTCGGCCCTTCTCTCTTTAGTTTTTTCCTTATTGCTAATTGTGGCCCCATTCTTATCTTTAACTGGGCCAAGTCCGCATTGACTACTCCCTCTCAATTTGTTAACATGCCAGTACAATATTTTAATATTATGCCGTCTAGCTACATCTTCCAGATCCTCGGCAATTTTATCCATGGCCTCCACTTCACACCTCCTTAGTTCATATTTTAATGCTTTCTCCACTTTCTTTACATTTCTTTTGTTTTCATATGATCTATCACTAAGGTAATTCTTGTATATAAGTCCTTTCTCCTTTCTATCAAACATAAAGCTTTGTCACTAATATTCTTAGCTGCAGTTCTAGCTTTCTTCCCTAAAACGCCTTCAGCAACTTTACAAATTATTTTTATTAAATTATTCCAACCATCTTCCACATTATCAAATTTTAAACTCTCAAGTTTAGTATTCAACTGTTCCTATAAAGTGTTTCTCAAATTCTTATCCTTTAGTCTACTAACATCATAACTTCCCGGTAGGTAGTTACCCTTCCGATATTTCAGCTTCAAATTAAACCTTGACACTACTAGACGTTGATCTTTACTTTTACCATCAATAACGGCACTCCCATATACCCTAGTTTCTGGTATTGATCCTGCCAGTCTTCGGTTTTCAATAACATAATCAATAAGGTTTGCTGTATAACCATCACGTGAATACCATGTTAACTTATGACCAAATTTTATGACCACATTTTATGACCAAACACCTTATTGGTTATAACTAGATTGTTATACCTACAAAATTGCAAAAGTCTGTATCTATTACAGTTTTCTTTTCCTACACCAAATTTACCAAGGCTAGGATGCTTAATAATTAACTAGGTCACCATATAGTTCAAACAAACACGCAAAATAGCGTTAAACAGCTTAGTGTTCCTTATAAAAAAGTGAGGGGATGAGTCAATGGGGGAAAATGACAACAACAAAAATGTCTAAATTTTTCAGATATGCCTCAAATTATTGGAAAACTGAGTCATAGGTTCGCCGTGGCATTCAATGAGATCCAAAGAATCTAATTAAAAGAGAGCACACACAAAAGCCAAATTAGGCCAGTTGTCTATGATAAATTGCAAAATACCCAAGACAATGAAGAAGTCCCAATGGGGGGCCCTGGGTCTATCAAAATATTTCAATGGTTTCCGAGGGAAATTTGATATCATTTTCTTCCTTCTCCACTTTAAATGAGAAAAATAATTATCTTTTTGGCATCCCTGCTTTCAATAAAAAAATAAGTTATTATGATATAAAATGATAGGCCCCTATCCCCCCCTATAGGCAATAATTTACAATTTCTTATGAATCATATTTTCGGGGTAACTTCCGTTTCAATTTTTAATTCCCCAACCTTGTACATAGCTTAGTCTATAGCTAAATTGTGTCTCAATATCAGGGATTTTTTTTTTGGGGGGGGGGGGTGTCAATTTTTCTAGAAAGAAGATTGTATTTTCTTTAATCTGTCAGGTGTTCAACAATTGTGCATTAAACATTAAGAAAATTTTATTTAAAACTTCAAAATAAAACAAAATTCTGCAAACTTACGATTCAGCTGTAGAAACACTCTGTTGACTATCAATTTCAAAATCCAATTGAAGCTGTATAGTAGTGATTGCGTTCTATTCAACTTAAAAACAAAATTATTGACTACAAATGATGTAAGAAATAGCAATTGGGAAACTGCATTCGAAATTATTTAATCTCATTTCACAAAGACGATACTTTTTTTGTCAACAAAAAGACGATAATTTTTTTGTCTGGTTTTTATGCAAAGTAACAAAAGAGACGAAAATTCACAAACAAGAGAGTAGTGAAGAATTATGGTATGCAAAGCAAAATTTGGCAGGGAAAAACATTGGTGATAAAACGCTATGGGTGGCACCGTGATTGGGTGATTTTCGGGGAACCAAATTTTTTTCGGGTGACGCATAGATTTTTGGGGAAATAGCCGAAAATTCGAGGATAGTGGATGCCCTTATTTATTTCTAATCAGGAAAATCGAAATACTAAACCACACGAGAAAGAAAAGTTCTGACTTTGAAGTTGGCGCAATCAAGAATTGCCGCAAAATTAGTTCAGTCAGCCGAACTCCGCTGCCTCTGCCGGTGGCGGCCCGCGTCTATAGCGCCGGCGGCGTAGTGACACTTCGGTGGTGGTTAACCGGGTCTCTCTTTGGCGGCGTTCGATCGATCCACCAGCGCGGTGCCGGGGTCTAGCTATGATCTTCTTTAAAGTTGACGTTCCGAGGACAGTGCAAGTGAAATCTGACTATTTGTTTTAGTTAAGTGGAAATTTATACAGCTAAATACGTCTTAAGAAATTAAAAGGGATTGGGGATTCAATTTTTAATTAAAACATCTTTATATACAGAAGGTAGTTTTTAGTTGTATCAGGCGTCAACTTAAGTAAAAAAGAAGAAACGCTGGTACAAAATCAGCGAAAAAAAAAGGTAAGAACACATAACACCGAGCAGATTAAGAGGACCTAGATTTCATTTGAAGATATAGAAGTATTTGGAAACTACCTGACTATTAGTTTTTCTGTCAACTAAAAGGGGTGTCAAAATTTTATTTATCAGCTTTACTTATTTATTTTTACCGTTCAAAGTGGCAACACTGAAGAAAATCTAGTACTGCCGGAAAAACATTACAACTTTGCTACGACTAATTAAAAAATTGTGTTTTTCAAGCGCAAAAAAAACTTTGCATAATCTCAAGCTATAGACAGTTTCAGGTTATAAATTATGAAATTGAAACCTCACAAACAAATTTCAATTATAATTCCTAGTCCTGAAGTCCTGATTTGGATAAATACATAGATAAAATAAATGGGGTACGAAGCAACAAAACAAGTTCATGAGCCACTTGGGACCCTATAGGGTCCCAAGTATATACCGGACTATGTACCAGAAAACCAAAATATGAGCCTTAGCCTTTAAGCCCTGAGCCATCCTTTATATATTTTTTTTTTTTAGCTTCGTCGCTTAAGAAAAATTCCCCAGAGATTGTGTCTATTTCTGATGAAGTCGCCGATTTTGAATCTGGTGGTAGATCACCAGACGTTCGAATCAGACAGGATGACGTATTTAACATCGGTGACAACTATAAGTATGCATTTTTTTTTTATTCTATCCTTAATATTTACTACATTAAGGGATGTTCATATATTGACAACGCTTTGTTCAATACTCTGTTAATCTACAGCTTATGGATAGTATTTATCTAATTTAATTTGTTCTTAAGGCAATATAGACTTTTTGTTATCTTGAAGAGTAGTTGATTTTGCTAAATGGAGCCTTTAGTTTAGGGGGAAGGCATAATTCCAAACAAGCTGTAATTAAAATGTCAAAATAATACAATTCATCAGCTTTAAAGTATAGATCAAAAAGCTATGATTTACCGGCGGAGAGTGCCACTTTGTGGCAGTACGGCCTGTGAAATTGGGAGGCCATGTAAATAGCTTTATGATAGTTTAAATCAATCGACAATCTTGGAATTCTATCTCAATAGCAATAGGGCCACCATAGTAGATGACTGGCATAAAGATGGCAGAAAAAACCCTTTGTTGAGGTACAATCTCTTTGATTTAACTACTTTAGGCTTCTAATCAAGTAATTCTAATCAGTCCTATCTCAATCCCAATATTCTAATACAGCTGGTTCAATACGATTACCCCTGAGGAAGGAAATATGCATTCATGATGAGCCTTCTCTGGAAAATTAACGAATCTCAAACTGTTGTAGTACAAAATTGAAGCTCCCTTTGTTTGGTTCTCAGACATGATGGTTTCCCATACGAAGGGCAATTATTGCCCGTACCCCTCCCAGTCAATGAAAGGGGGAATAGGACTTTCCCTTGTTTCCACAAAACGGTGCAAATGCACGTATGTTCATAGTTTTTTATTGGTGACTTCCAACTTAAAGGGTTTTACATGAAGAAACCTTTTGCATGAATTATATATTTACATATTTCCCTTTTCTTACATAAAGGGGTTTCAAGATAAAAAGCATACTATTTACTGTAAATTAATTAAAAAAAACTTTCCGAAAAATAAGTTTTCTAAAGGAAAGTAAAGGCCATATTTAACTTATGATCAGAAGAAATAGAAACGTACAATGACTCAATCTCAAAACGAACAGAAATTACTATTAAAGAATAAATGAAACCCAAAACGAACAGAAATTAAATAAGCAGTCATAGCAAAAAAACATACAACAGGTAGCAATATAAACGAATAAATAAATCTTAAAACGATTAAAGTTAAAGTTGAATGATCAAATCAAGCTTAAAACGGACAAAAACATTTTTCTATGATTGTTTATTTAATTTGTGTTTGTTTTGTCTTTAATAGTATTTTCTGGTCCTTTTGAATACGACTTATTGTAGTTTTCTATTTATTTTGATCTTAAGTTTAATATGGCCTTTACTTTTCTTTAAAGTTTTTTTTTATTTTTTTTTATAATTAATTTCTGTTCGTTTTCGATTGCCAAGGTTTCAAGTTTTTCAAACTTCCCTATTTCAAAATACCTTTTTATTCCAAAAAAAATTAACAGTTTTGACAAGAACTAATAGAATTAAACTGATTATCTGATACATAATTATATTAATTGCTTAAAGCTTACCAGCTCAAGACTTTGTTTCATCCATGGCCAGATTTAAAGCTTTGACGCTTCTAGGCCCAAGCGTTTTCGCAGCTCCGTTTTTTTGCAAAATTTTGGAGGAAATCTTCAAAATTTTGGTATACTGAAAGCCGCATGGCTTGGTGGGCCTATTGGTAAATCTTGGTTTGATTTCACTGCAATTTTCACTTTATTTTCAATGTTGTAAAAGTACAGAAGAAAATATTTGTAATATAATTCGTTTTAGTAGAGAGCCAAATACTCCGTAGGCCTTGTGCTTTTATGTTTTTATCATTAGGGAAACGGGAAGTAGCCATACTTTTTTTGAGTGAAGAATAGAGGTGGGCTGAACAGTTTTGAAAAGAGCTAATAAAATTAAACTGAATCCACATAAATTCTGGAATAAAATATCGTTAATAAGGTTTTTGGTTGGGAGAGAGGCGTGGATGAAGGACCAGGGGTTAGGTCCCTTGATTTTTGGAATAAAATCCCTTTTAAAGTTGTTTTTTAGGGAGGGGGTTTCTGGTCATGGAAAAAGGGAAAGGGATCAGTTCCCATGATTTATCATTGATGACTTTATTGGGGAGGGGGGGGGCAGAGGGAGGGATATTGAGTCATGGAGGACCAGGGGTCAGCTCCCATAAGCTTTGGAATAAAATATTGTTAATAAGTTGTTTTGGGGGGAGGAGGGAGGTCATGCGGAAAAGGCCAGGGGTTAGCTCGCTAAAGTTTCAGAATAAAATATCGTTCATAATTTTGAGTGGGGTTGGGGGTTTGGTTTATATTATCTTTGAGCTATTTTCAAAACTCTCGCGTAA
>NC_142806.1:14671816-14675775 GCF_049724085.1 Artemia sp. Qi Xiang Cuo
TTTGAAAAAGGAGGAAAAACCCTCAAGATATCAAGTGATCTTAATTAAAATCACACCATCGGAAGTAGTAATCAACATTATACTTCTAATGCGCCCCTGTACCAAACAGGTTTCTAGTAGGTATAATCTGGTTAGGTGGGTATAATCTGGTTTGGTTCAAGTTTTTCAGACACAGTTTATTAGATTTCTAATTCACGGTATACATGACCGGCGCGTCTTGTTTAGCTGCCAATATAATCAATTATCTTATTAAACTTTTTCTAAACCAGTATCGTCTATAACTTAATTTAAGTAGACAATGAACGATATTAATTAATGTTTTGAATAAAAGGAGTGTGGATGATTCTAATTAGTGATTGGATTGTATGACGGTGGAGAAAAAAAGGATTAAACTGATTAACAGTTAAGGTAACCCCGAAGGGGTTGTTAACTCAGGTAATTTGTTACTTGACCTAGCTTTACCTCTCCGATGTGGTCTGTATAATACACAAATAACGTTTGAAAAGTATTGTCAATTTAAAATAGGATCTAAAGTTCCCTTCGTTCCCCCATTTCTGAGGGGCAGGGGAGGGTAGGAGAGGGGGAGGGGGAGTCAATTTTGGAGGTATAACCAGTACCATTCATTGCGATCGTAGCTCTATGTCGGCTGGTTTTAAATACTTCAGCTTGTCTGTTCATTTGTATTAAATAAAAATTTTGAATCTTGAAAGTGAAAAAATACGTATTTAAACAAAATGTATGACCCTGATCATTAAGGAATAGTAGAATACACTCAGAAATGTTTGCATGAGGGCCCTGTCTGTGTCTCTTTGAGCTGTTTGTGTCTCTTGAGGCTGTGTGTGTCTCTTTGGGCTGTTTGAGTCTTTTTGGTCTGTTTGTGTGTATCTTTGGGCTGTTTGAGTCTTTTTGTTGTGTGTTTGTCTCTTTGAGCTGTGTGTGTCTCTTTGGGCTGTGTGTGTTTCTTTGGGCTTTGTGCGTCTCTTTGGGATGTGTGTCTCGTTGAAATTTTTGAGTCTTTTTGATCTGTTTGTGTCTCTTTGGGCTGTTTGAGTCTTTTTTTGGCTTTGTTTTTCTCTTTGGGCTTGTGTCTGTTGTGGATGTGTGTGTGTCTTGGGGTTATGGGTGTCTATTTGGGCTGTTTGTGTCTTTACTGTCTGGGGGTCTTTCTTGGGGCGTGGTTTGTCTCTGAGGTGTAGTATGCGCCACTTTGGCTTATGTGCATCGCTGCTTATCAGGTTAATCTTTTTGTAAGTATGGTTCAGAATTTGCACTTTGGTGCACGTCTGTCTGTGTGTGTGTCTCGTTTTTCGGTGTTTTTCTCTTAGGGCTGTGTGTATCTGCTCAGCCTGTGTGTGTGTGTGTCGCTTTGGGTTGTTTATTTCTCTTTAGAATGTTTGTCTTTTTGGACAGTTTGAATCTTTTTTGGCCTGTGTGTGTCTGTTTTGGCTTTTTGTGTCGTGTTGGGCTGTGTTTGTCTTTGTTGGATGTTTGTATCTCTTTGAGCCACGTGCAACTCATTGGACTGTGTGTGTCTCTTGGGATGTTTGAGTCATTTTGGTCTGTGTGTTTTTCTTTTGGCTGTTTTTGCCTCTTAGAGGCCATGTGTGTCTCTTTGGGCAATGTGTGTCTCTTTGGCGTGTTTGAATCTTTTTGGTATGTATGTGTTTGTATGGGCGTTTTTTTTCTCGTTTGGCGGTGTTTGTATCTGTCTTTTGGGTTTTTGTTTCTCTTAGGTCAGTGTGTATGTCTCATTATCCAGTGTATATCTTTTTTGGCTGTGTGTGTCTCTTTATGCTGTGTGTCTCTTTTGGCAGTTTGAATCTTTATGGTCTGTGTGTGACTCTTTTGGCTGTTTGTGTCGTTTCTGGCTTTTTGGCTTTTTGTGTCGTTTTATGCTTTGTGTGTCTCTGTTGGATGTGTGCGTCTCTTTGGCCCGCGTGCATCTCTTTGATCTGTATGTGTATATTGTGATGTTTGAGTCATTTTGGTCTGTGTGTGTTTCTTTTGGATGTTTGTGTCTCTTAGAGGTCATGTGTGTCTCTTTGGGCAATGTGTGTCTCTTTGGGGTGTTTGAATCTTTTTCGTATGTATGTGTCTGTATGGGCGTTTTTTGTCTCTTTGGGCTCTTTGGGCTGTGTGTGTGTGTGTCTTTTGGCTTTGTTTCTACATTAGGTCAGTGTGTATTTATATTTATTCTGTGTTTGTCTCTTTGGGCTGTGTGTGTCTCTTTAGGCTGTGTGTCTCTTTGGGCAGTTTGAATCCTTATGGTCTGTGTGTGCCTCTTTTGGTTGTTTGTGTCGTTTTGGGCTTTGTGTCTCTCTGTTGGATGTGTGCGTCTCTTTGGGCCGTGTATGTCTCTTTGAAATGTATGTGTCTCTTTGGGCTGTGTGTGTCTCTTTGTGATGTGTCTGTCTCTTTAGGCTGTGTGTGCCTCTTTGGACTGTGTGTCTTTTTGGGATGTTTGAGTCTTTTTGGTCTGTTTGTGTCTCTTTGGGCTGTTTGAGTCTTTTAGGTCTGTGTTTGTCTCTTTGGGTTGTGTTTTCTCTTTGAGCTGTCTGTGTCTCTTTGAGCTGTTTGTGTCTCTTGTGGCTGTGTGTGTGTCTTTGGGCTGTTTGAGTCTTTTTGGTCTGTTTGAGTCTTTTTGGTCTGTGTTTGTCTCTTTGGGCTGTTTGTGTCTCTTTGGGCTATGTGTGTTTCTTTGGGCTTTGTGCGTCTCTTTGGGATGTGTGTATCGTTGGACTGTTTGAGTCTTTTTGATCTGTTTGTGTCTCTTTGGGCTGTTTGAGTCTTTTTTGGGCTGTGTTTGTCTCTTTGGGCTGTTTGTGTCATTTTGGTCTGTGTTTGTTTCTTTTGACTGTTTGTGTCTCTTAGGAGTGTTGTTTGTCTCTGTGGGCATTGTTTTTCTGTATTGGGTGTCTGTATCTTTGTATTCTGTAGGTGTCTGTGTTAGCGGGTTATTTATATTAAGGATGTTGGGATTACTTAAGCCCATGTGTGTCTTTTGTGTCTGTTTGTGTTTCTTTGGGCTATGTTTGTCTATGTTGGGTTTTTGAGTCAATTTGCTCTTTTAGTGTTTCTTTCGGCTGTTTGTGTCTCTTAGGAGCCATGAGTTTTTCTTTGAGCTTTTTTGGGAGGTTTGAGTCTTTTTGATCTGTATGTGCTTCTTTAGGGTTTTTGGGTGTTGTAGGTATGTTTGTTTCTCTTTGGGTTGTGTTTCTATGTTGGCGTTCTGTGTCTATTTTTTCTGTGTGTGTATATCAAAGATATTTATGTCTCTTTGGGCTGTGTGTCTCTAGGTGCTGTTCTAGTCTGTTTTTCCTGTTTGTGTGTCTCTGTGTGATGCTTGAGTCTTTTTGGTGTGTGTTTGTCTCTTTGGGCCGTTTATGTCTCTTCGGGCTGTGTGTCAATTCGTTTAAGCAATAAATATCTTTAAGCTTAACCCGTCTTTATTCTTTAGAATAGTTCTATTGTAAGCAAGTAAAAAACTCTTTCCTGAAGTCACCTCATGGGTACACAATGCTGAAATTTTATTTAAGAAACTATGAAAAAAGTGTAAGTAAGTAAGTAACAGATTCTTTCATTATGTCACCTTTTGGATACAAAATACAGAAATTTCATTAATCAAATTATGTAAAGAATGAATGTATGTAGATTTTTTTTGCTTTGTGTTTGTCTCTTTGGGCTGTTTGTGTCTCTTTGGGCTGTGTGTGTCTCTTTGGGCTGTGTGTCAATACGTTTAAGCAATAAATATCTTTATGCTTAACCCGTCTTCATTCTTTAGAATAGTTCTATTGTAAGCAAGTAACAAATTCTTTTCTGAAGTCACCACATGGGTACGCAATAATAAAATTTCATTTAAGAAAATGTGAAAAAAGTTTAAGTAGGTAAGTAACAGATTCTTTCTTTATGTCATCTCTTGGATAAACAATACAGAAATTTCATTAAATACATTATGAAAA